>NC_143028.1:84367500-84667500 GCF_057628025.1 Oncorhynchus mykiss
TCCCTAACCCTCCCTCCCTCTATCCCTCACCCTCCCTCCCTCTATCCCTCACCTCCCTCCCTTTATCCCTCACCCTCTATCCCTCACCTCCCTCCCTCTATCCCTCACCTCCCTCTCTCTATCGCTCACCTCCCTCCCTCTATCCCTCACCTCCCTCTCTCTATCCCTTACCCTCCCTCCCTCTATCCCTCACCTCCCTCCACCTATCCCTCACCTCCCTCCACCTATCCCTCACCTCCCTCTCTCTATCCCTCACCCTCCCTCCCTCTATCCCTCACCTCCCTCCCTCTATCCCTCACCTCCCTCTCTCTATCCCTCACCCCCCTCGATCCCTCACCCTCCCTCTCTCCATCCCTCACCTCCCTCCCTCTATCCCTCACCTCCCTCTATCCCTCACCCTCCCCCCTCTATCTCTCACCTCCCTCCCTCTATCCCTCACCTCCCTCCCTCTATCCCTCACCTCCCTCTCCCTCTCTCTATCCCCCATCCTCCCTCCCTCTATCCTTCACCCTCCCTTTCTCCACCCCTCACCCTCTCTCTCTCCCCACCTCGCTCCCTCCTCCACGCCTCTATCCCTCACTCCCTCTCATGCCATAACAGAGCAGGACATACGCAGTCTGAAAACACATTAGACTGAATTTGCGTCCAAAATAGCACCCTATTCCCTAAGTAGTGCACTACTTTTGACCAGGCTCTGGTTAAAACGATGTCACTACGTAGGGAATAGGGTGGCATTTGGGCCTCATCCTAAAGCTCCAGTGTATGTGTTTTGTGACAGCGGGACAGAGTTGGAACATTAGTAGCTAAATTGATGCGTACCACTTACGGAACCCATCCTGCCTCTAGTGAGAAGATGCTTGTCTGAACTAAATATTATTTCTGTGGAATATTTTAACTTGTCAAAACAAAGCACTGTGATTGCTTTTAAGGTCCTTAATCTTGGGTTGATTGTTTAAAACACATTCTTGACTCAGCGCTCACTGAGACCATCTGGTCTGCTACGAACTGACTAAGGATAAAACGATGTTGGTCAGAAGAGGACAAATTCACATTAGATACGGTTCATTTTCATAGTGTTGTTAATTATTGTTACCCTAAAGAACCTTTCAACTGAAATACCTCATGGTAAGAGCTAGAATACCACATGATAAGAGTTAGAATGCCACATGATAAGAGTTAGAATAACACATGATAAGAGTTAGAATAACACATGATAAGAGTTAGAATACCTCATGATAAGAGTTAGGATTCCTCATGATAAGAGTTAGAATACCTCATGATAAGAGTTAGGATTCCTCATGATAAGAGTTAGAATAACACATGATAAGAGTTAGAATAACACATGATAAGAGTTAGAATAACACATGATAAGAGTTAGAATAACACATGATAAGAGTTAGAATAACACATGATAAGAGTTAGAATAACACATGATAAGAGTTAGAATAACACATGATAAGAGTTAGAATAACACATGATAAGAGTTAGAATAACACATGATAAGAGTTAGAATACCTCATGATAAGAGTTAGAATACCTCATGATAAGAGTTAGGATTCCTCATGATAAGAGTTAGAATACCTCATGATAAGAGTTAGGATTCCTCATGATAAGAGTTAGAATACCTCACGATAAGAGTTAGAATAACACATGATAAGAGTTAGAATAACACATGATAAGAGTTAGAATACCACATGATAAGAGTTAGAATGCCTCATGATAAGCTGTAGACCACACGATTTACCCAGAGAGTTTTCATCTATATTTTTATAGCTGTCTATTTACCATCACAAACCGATGCTGGCAATAAGACCTCAGTCAACGAGCTGTCAGAGGTCCTAAGTAAACAAAGAAAATGCTCACCCAGAAGCAGCGCTCCTAGTGGTTGGTGACTTTAATCCTATAGAGCAGATGCTAAGCTACGGGACTGTTTCGCTAGCACAGACTGGAATGTCTAAAACAAAAATGTGTTTGTCAGTTAAGGACAAATTCTTATTTACAATGACGGCCTACCAGAAGGCAAAAGGCCTCCTGTGGGGACGGGGGCCTGGGATAAAAAAATAAAAATAAATACAATATAAATATAAGACAAAACACACATCACAACAAGAGAGACACAACACAACATAAAGAGAGACCTAAGACAACATAGCAAGGCAGCAACACATGAAAACACAGCATTGTAGCAACACAACATGGTAGCAGCACAAAACATGGTACTAACATTATTGGGCACAGACAACAGCACAAAGGGCAAGAAGGTAGAGACAACAATACATCACACAAAGCAGCCACAAGCAGCCACAGTAAGAGTGTCCATGACTGAGTCTTGGAATGAAGAGATGGAGATAAATCTGTCCAGTTTGAGTGTTTGTTGCAGCACATTCCAGTCGCAGCGAACTGAAATGACGAGCGACCAAGAGATGTGTGCGCTTTGGGGACCTTTAACAGAATGTGACTGGCAGAACGGGTGTTGTATGTGGAGGATGAGGGCTGCAGTAGATATCTCAGATAGGGGGGAGTGAGGCCTAAGTGGGTTTTATAAATAAGCATCAACCAGTGGGTCTTGCGACCGGTTTACAGAGACGTATAGAGTGCAGTGATGTGTCCTATAAGGAGCATTGGTGGAAAATCTGATGGTCGAATGGTAAAGAACACCTAGCCGCTTGAGCGCACCCTTACCTGCCGATCTATAAATGACGTCTCGTTAAATCTAGCATGGGTAGGATGGTCATCTAAATCCGGGTTAGTTTGGCAGCTGGGGTGAAAGAGGAGTGATTACGATAGAGGAAACCTTAACTTTAGCCTGCAGCTTTGATATGTGCTGAGAGAAGGTCAGTGTACCTTCTAAACATACTCCTAAGTACTTGTATGAGGTGACTACCTCAAGCTCTAAACCCTCAGAGGTAGTAATCAGAGGGGCATTCTTCTTATGTTCCGGTATTCATCTCACAACCCCGAGCTGCACACTCCACCGTAGCCTGAGAGTCTAGGGGGAACCATAAACCTGCCTCTCAAACACTCCCTGACCTGTGGGACCTGTGCCCTGATAGGTTACTAGGGAGGTTACTAAGGGGCCGGACATCTGCCCATCCTCTTGACTCTGCAGGTCCCTCAAGCAGTGACAGAGAACAACATATGTGTCTCTGTGCATCAACAACTGGACTCACTAAAAAAAATTCTGGACTTGTGGGATGGTGTGCGTGCAAACAGTAAGTTGTGTGACATTTGTATATTGTTCTTCATAGTTAGTAGTTACTATAGTTGTACATCATCGTTGCGTGTAGCTGGATTATAATATGTGCAGGTAGCATATACAGGTTCATCCAGGGGACGGATGAAAGTTCCTCCCCATGTTCATCCATCCCCATGTTCATCCATCCCTATGTTCATCCATCCCCATGTCCATCCCCATGTTCATCCCCATGTCCATCCCCATGTTCATCCCCATGTTCCTCCCCATGTTCCTCCCCATGTCCATCCATCCCCATGTTCATCCATCCCCATGTCCATCCATCCCCATATCCATCCCCATGTCCATCCCCATGTTCATCCCCATGTCCATCCCCATGTCCATCCATCCCCATGTCCATCCCCATGTTCCTCCCCATGTCCATCCCCATGTTCATCCATCCCCATGTTCATCCATCCCCATGTTCATCCCCATGTCCATCCATCCCCATGTCCATCCCCATGTCCATCCCCATGTCCATCCATCCCCATGTCCATCCATCCCCATGTTCATCCATCCACATGTTCATCCCCATGTCCATCCCCATGTCCATCCCCATGTTCATCCCCATGTCCATCCATCCCCATGTCCATCCCCATGTTCATCCTCATGTCCATCCATCCCCATGTTCATCCCCATGTCCATCCCCATGTCCATCCATCCCCATGTCCATCCCAATGTTCCTCCCCATGTCCATCCATCCCCATGTTCATCCATCCCCATGTCCATCCATCCCCATGTTCATCCATCCCCATGTTCATCCATCCCCATTTTCATCCATCCCCATGTCCATCCATCAACATGTTCCTCCACATGTCCATCCCCATGTCCATCCGTCCCCATGTCCCTCCATCCCCATGTCCATCCATCAACATGTTCCTCCACATGTCCATCCCCATGTACATCCCCATGTCCATCCCCATGTCCCTCCATCCCCATGTTCCTCCCCATGTACATCCCCATGTCCATCCCCATGTCCATCCCCATGTCCCTCCATCCCCATGTACATCCCCATGTCCATCCCCATATACATCCCCATGTCCCTCCATCCCCATGTACATCCCCATGTCCCTCCATCCCCATGTTCCTCCATCCCCATGTCCCTCCATCCCCATGTACATCCCCATGTCCCTCCATCCCCATGTACATCCCCATGTCCCTCCATCCCCATGTTCCTCCCCATGTACATCCCCATGTCCATCCCCATATACATCCCCATGTCCCTCCATCCCCATGTACATCCCCATGTCCATCCCCATGTACATCCCCACGTCCCTCCATCCCCATGTACATCCCCATGTCCCTCCATCCCCATGTCCATCCCCATGTCCATCCCCTTGTCCATCCCCATGTCCCTCCATCCCCATGTCCATCCCCATGTCCATCCCCATATCCCTCCATCCCCATGTAGATCCCCATGTCCCTCCATCCCCATGTTCCTCCCCATGTCCATCCCCATGTCCATCCCCATGTACATCCCCATGTCCATCCCCATGTCCATCCATCAACATGTTCCTCCACATGTCCATCCCCATGTTCATCCGTCCCCATGTCCCTCCATCCCCATGTTCCTCCCCATGTACATCCCCATGTAGATCCTCATGTCCATCAATCCCCATGTCCATCCATCCCCATGTTCATCCATCCCCATGTCCATCCCCATGTCCATCCCCATGTTCATCCATCCCCATGTCCATCCCCATGTCCATCCATCCCCATGTCCATCCCCATGTTCATCCATCCCCATGTCCATCCCCATGTTCATCCCCATGTTCATCCATCCCCATGTTCATCCCCACGTTCATCCCCATGTTCATCCCCATGTTCATCCCCATGTTCATCCCCATGTCCATCCCCATGTTCATCCATCCCCATGTCCATCCCCATGTTCATCCATCCCCATGTTCATCCATCCCCATGTTCATCCCCATGTTCATCCCCATGTTCATCCCCATGTTCATCCCCATGTCCATCCCCATGTTCATCCATCCCCATGTTCATCCCCATGTTCATCCCCATGTTCATCCATCCCCATGTTCATCCATCCCCATGTTCATCCATCCCCATGTTCATCCCCATGTCCATCCCCATGTTCATCCATCCCCATGTCCATCCCCATGTTCATCCATCCCCATGTTCATCCATCCCCATCCCCATCCCTATGTCCATGTTCATGCCCATGTCCATGTCCATGTCCATCCCCATGTTCATCCATCCCCATGTTCATCCATCATATCACCTCAACTGCAACCCTAGACCAACTTCAATTTTCTTACCGCCCCAATAGAGCCACAGACGATTCAATCGCCATCACTCTACACACTGCCCTATCCCAACAGGACAAACAGTCTGATGGCCTTGAGATAGAAGCTGTTATTCAGTCTCTCGGTTCCAGCTTTGATGCACCTGTGCTGACCTCGCCTTCTGGATGGTAGCGGGGTGAACAGGCAGTGGCTCAGGTTGGTTGTTGTCCTTGATGATCTTTATGGCCTTCCTGTGACATCGGGTGGTGTAGGTGTGGACCTATTGGGGCGGTAAGCAAATTGGAGTGGGTCGAGGATGTCAGGTAGGGTGGAGGTGATATGGTCCTTGACTAATCTCAAAGGAATGATCTAAGTGAGTCTCAGAAATTGCTAATATATCAATGTTATCTGATGTTAGCAAGCTATCGATGTCATTAATCTGATTTCTAAGGCTACACATATTAATATTGGCTATTTTCAGCCCTTTCCTAGGTAGCTGATCAGAGATAGACATAATACTGAAAAGAGCAAACAAAGAAAAATTTAAAAAATATACGTTCATCAGTTGGTGTGAGAAAGTGTGAGCTCAACCAACGTGAGGAGAGAGAGAAAGAGAAGGGAAAGAAGGAAACAGAGAAAAAGAGAGAGAGAGAGAGAGAGGGAGAGAGAACGAGAGAGAGAGAGAGAGAGAGAGAGAGAACGAGAACGAGAGAGAGAGAAAGTAAACGTCATGTGTGACTGCATGGCCCAGGGCAATGTTCTCAGAGAAAGACCCATCTGGCAGCCCAGAGTTTGATTGACACATAGTTAAACAATGATGACAAATTCCAAACATGAATGAAAAGATAAACACAACTGCTGCTGAGGGATGGGCTGAGAGTTACCTGTATGGGTGGTTTGAGGTTCAGGCTGAGAGTCCACCTGTATGGGTGGTTTGAGGGTCAGACTGAGAGTCCACCTGTATGGGTGGTTTGAGGTTCAGGCTGAGAGTCCACCTGTATGGGTGGTTTAAGGTTCAGACTTAGATTCCACCTGTATGGGTGGTTTGAGGTTCAGGCTGAGAGTCCACCTGTATGGGTGGTTTGAGGGCCAGGCTGAGAGTCCACCTGTATGGGTGGTTTGAGGGTCAGACTGAGAGTCCACCTGTATGGGTGGTTTGAGGTTCAGGCTGAGAGTCCACCTGTATGGGTGGTTTGAGGGTCAGGCTGCGAGTCCACCTGTATGGGTGGTTTGAGGTTCAGGCTGAGAGTCCACCTGTATGGGTGGTTTGAGGGCCAGGCTGAGAGTCCACCTGTATGGGTGGTTTGAGGGTCAGGCTGAGAGTCCACCTGTATGGGTGGTTTGAGGTGTGTGTGTGTGTGGCAGCTGAAGTGTGAAGGCTGAGATAATGAGTCCTGCTGCTGTAGTGCTCTAACTACATCAATCAGACACAGATCTTTAATTTTACAATAAGACACAGCTCCTTAAAGCACTGTACACTCTTTAAATATTACAGACACAGCTCCTTAAAGCACTGTACACTCTTTAAATATTACAAACACAGCTCCTTAAAGCACTGTACACTTTAAATATTACAGACACAGCTCCTTAAAGCACTGTACACTCTCTAAATATTACAGACACAGCTCCTTTTAACCTCTAGTGACTTCTCATCCCGCTTGAGGGAGCGTAATCATCGACTGACACTAATTAGCATAACGCAACAGACATAAATATTCCTAGAAAATATTCCCGTTCATGAAAATCACAAGTGAATATATATTGAGACACAGCTTAGCCTTTTGTTAATCACCCTGTCATCTCAGATTTTCAAAATATTCTTTACAGCCAAAGCTAGACAAGCATTTGTGTAAGTTTATCGATAGCCTATTATAGCATTTTGTCCAGCTAGCAGCAGGTAACTTGGTCACGGAAATCAGAAAAGCAATCAAATTAAATCGTTTACCTTTGATGAGCTTCAGATGTTTTCACTCACGAGACTCCCAGTTAGATAGCCAATGTTCCTTTTTTCCAAAAATATTATTTTTGTAGGCGAAATAGCTTCGTTTGTTCTTCACGTTTGGCTGAGAAATCGCCCGGAAATTGCAGTCACGAAAACGCCAAAAAATATTCCAAATTAGCTCCATAATATCGACAGAAACATGGCAAACGTTGTTTATAATCAATCCTCAAGGTGTTTTTCAAATATCTATTTGATAATATATCCACCGGGACAATTGGTTTTTCAGTAGGACCGATTGGAATAATGGCTACCACTGTATTTTACGCAATAATCACTCTGACAGCATCAGGTGACCACTTGCGCAATGTAGCCGCTTACGGGTATTCTTCAACATAAATGCGTAAAACTACGTCACAATGCTGTAGACACCTTCGGGGATACGGAGAAAAAGTAATCTGGTTGATAGCCCATTCACTGCTCAATAGGGACGCATTGGAACGCAGCGCTTTCAAAACATGAGGCACTTCCGGATTGGATTTTTCTCAGGCTTTCGCCTGCAATATCAGTTCTGTTATACTCACAGACAATATTTTTACAGTTTTGGAAACTTTAGAGTGTTATCTATCCTAAGCTGTCAATTATATGCATATTCTAGCATCTGGTCCTGACAAAAATATCCCCTTTACTATGGGAATGTTATTTCTCCAAATATGAAAATACTGCCCCCTAGTCACAAAAGGTTTTAAAACACTGTACACTCTTTAAATATAACAGACACAGCTCCTTAAAGCACTGTTCACTCCTTAAATATTACGGACACAGCTCCTTAAAACACTGTACACTCTTTAAATATTACAGTGCTTAAGGAGCTGTGTCCACATACAACACCCGTTCGTTCTGCCAGTCACATTCTGTTAAAGGTCCTCAAATCACACACCTCCTTGGGTCGTACCTCTTTTCAGTTCGCTGCAGCTAGCGACTGGAATGTGCTGAAACAAACACTCAAACTGGACAGATTTATCTCCATCTCTTCATTCAAAGACTCAATCATGGACACTCTTACTGACAGTTGTGGCTGCTTTGTGTGATGTATTGTTGTCTCTACCTTCTTGCCCTTTGTGCTGTTGTCTCTGCCCAATAATGTTTGTACCATGTTTTGTGCTGCTGCCATGTTGTTGTCAAGTTGTGTTGCTATAATGCTGTGCTTTCATGTGTTCCTGCCTTGTTATGTTGCTGTCTTAGGTCTCTCTTTATGTCGTGTTGTTTTGTCTCTCTTGTCGACATGTGTGTTTTGTCCTATATTTATATTTTTAATCCCAGCCCCCGGGAGGCCTGTTGCCTTTTTGTAGGCCGTCATTGTAAATAAGAATTTGTTAATAACTGACTTGCCTAGTTAAATAAAGACTAAATAAAAACAAAATTCTTGCTCACATTGGTTGAGCTCCCTCCACTTGTTATTCACCTTGGTGGAATGCCCTCGACTTCTTTTCTCATTGTATGTGGAGGATGAGGGCTGCAGTAGATATCTCAGATAGGGGGTAGTGAGGCCTAAGAGGGTTTTATAAATAATCATCAACCAGTGGGTCTTGCGACCGGTTTACAGAGATGACCAGTTTACAGAGACATATAGAGTGCAGTGATGTGTCCTATAAGGAGCATTGGTGGCAAATCTGATGGCCGAATGGTAAAGAACATCTAGCCGCTCGAGAGCACCCTTTCCTGCCGATCTATAAAATATGTATCCGTAATCTAGCATGGGTAGGATGGTCATCTGAATCAGGTTTATTTTGGCAGCTGGGGTGAAAGAGGAGCGATTACGATAGAGGAAACCTTAATTTTAGCCTGCAGCTTTGATATGTGCTGAGAGAAGGACAGTGTACCATCTAGCCATGCTCCCAAGTACTTGTATAAAGTGACTACCTCAAGCTCTTAACCCTCAGAGGTAGTAATCACACCTGTGGGGAGAGGGGCATTCTTCTTACCAAACCACATGACTGGGCAGAGAGAGCATGTTGGACACTAAGAAGTTCTGTTGTAGAGCATTTAACACAAAATCCGGGGAGGGGCCATGTGAATATAAGACTGTGTCATTTGCATATAAATGGATGAGAGAGCTTCCTACTGTCTGAGCTATGTTGTTGAGGTAAATTTAGAAGAGAGTGGGACCTAGGATCGAGCCTTGGGGTACTCCCTTGGTGACAGGCAGTGGCTGAGACAGTAAACGTTCTGATTTTACACACTGCACTCTTTGAGAGACGTAGTTAGCAAACCAGGCTAAAGTCCCCTCATAGACAACAATACTCCTACAATATACTATTATATATATACTATTATATTATATACTATTATATATAATATACTAATATACAATACTACAAGAATGTAAGTGGACGGTGCTCATCCAACTTAAGATGTGGAGCTCAACCAGCGTGAGTAAGAAGTATTAGGAGCCCAACCAATGCTGATAAAGAACTTGGTGGACCCTGCTCTATATTTACTAATTAAAGACCGGGAGGTTTTAAAAACTCTTCGTTTTCCAAATGGCACCTTATTTCCTACAGTATATAGTACACACATTTTGACTAGAGTCCTATGGGCCCAAGTCAGAAGTAGTGTACCATATAGGGAAAAGGGTCCCATTTGGAATGCAGTCTGTGAACTAAGTCCCTCATCTCAGTGGAGTTCTATTTTAGAGTTCTGTTAGCATTTCCTGCTGTGAGGTGTCCGTTGATTTAGGTCCTCTAATGGGAGAAAGCATTAAGACATAAACAGGAAAACAGCAGACAGAACTGCTCCATCCTCTGCCAGGGTTCTGATTCCGTCCACCCCTCCCTCCCCTTCAACCCAGGAACACTGTGAATGCATACAGATCAGGAAACTAGGCGTATGTTGTGCGTCACTACTTCACAGGAGAGCCATTTGAATGTAAACTTTTTTTCAGTCAAAATGTGTTTTTTGACAGAAATGCCTTCTGGAACATGTGAATTTTTATATGCCTTAATAACAAACTTGTATTCGAACTGTAAATACGAATAAAATTGTTCAATTACAAGCCCTGTTGGTTTAGCCACAGAAAAAGTCAGCAACCTTCCCGCTAGCAATGATTGGCTGAGATAAGTGGGCTGGACATGCTGAGAGATGAGTTCGGATTGGTCTGCCAAATCAAATCAAATCAAATTTTATTTGTCACATACACATGGTTAGCAGATGTTAATGCGAGTGTAGCGAAATGCTTGTGCTTCTAGTTCCGACAATGCAGTAATAGCCAACAAGTAATCTAGCTAACAATTCCAAAACTACTGTCTTGTACACAGTGTGAGGGGATAAAGAATATGTACATAAGGATATATGAATGAGTGATGGTACAGAGCAGCATAGGCAAGATACAGTAGATGGTATTGAGTGCAGTATATACATATGAGATGAGTATGTAAACAAAGTGGCATAGTTAAAGTGGCTAGTGATACATGTATTACATAAGGATGCAGTAGATGATATAGAGTACAGAATATACATATACATATGAGATGAATAATGTAGGGTATGTAAACATTATATTAAGTAGCATTGTTTAAAGTGGCTAGTGATATATTTTACATCAATTCCCATTATTAAAGTGGCTGGAGTTGAGTCAGTATTTTGGCAGCAGCCACTCAATGTTAGTGGTGGCTGTTTAACAGTCAGGTGGCCTTGAGATAGAAGCTGTTTTTCAGTCTCTCGGTCCCAGATTTGATGCACCTGTACTGACCTCGCCTTCTGGATGATAGCGGGGTGAACAGGCAGTGGCTCGGGTGGTTGTTGTCCTTGATGATCTTTATGGCCTTCCTGTGACATCGGGTGGTGTAGGTGTCCTGGAGGGCAGGTAGTTTGCCCCCGGTGATGCGTTGTGCAGACCTCACTACCCTCTGGAGAGCCTTACGGTTGTGGGTGGAGCAGTTGCCGTACCAGGCGGTGATACAGCCCATCAGGATGCTCTCGATTGTGCATCTGTAGAAGTTTGTGAGTGCTTTTGGTGACAAGTCAAATTTCTTTAGCCTCCTGAGGTTGAAGAGGCGCTGCTGCGCCTTCTTCACGATGCTGTCTGTGTGGGTGGACCAATTCAGTTTGTCACACTCAACACAGTGTTGAGGATCAGTGGGGTGGAAATGTTGTTGCCTACCCTCACACCGGATAAGACAGAAGAAGTGCTCCAGATATAACAAACTGACAATAGCCCCCCGACACATAAACTACTGCAGCATAAATACTGGAGGCTGAGACAAGAGGGGTCAGGAGACACTGTGGCTCCATCCGATGAGACCCCCGGACAGGGCCAAACAGGAAGGATATAACCCCACCCACTTTGCCAAAGCTCTACACAATATTGTGCTGCTGATGCCAGGTGCCATAGCAGTCTCATTCTGATGTAAATCAGAGGGTCACCAAGCATGTGGTGCAGGTGATGGGGGACCTCATCCTGCAAACAACACAGCCATGCCTCCATGCTGTGCCCTTTTGGCCCTTAGGCACATCCATGCCTGCAGAAATATATTTGGGCAGATGAACACTTGTGGCAGGAGCAGAAGGGACAGAGGTAGAGTAGGTAGAACGTGGTGCAGTGGTGCTGCAGCCAGCAAGCTCCTTGATGAGCTGCTCTCTGAAGGATTTCTGTGAGAGGAAGGGCCTTCCACAGCTCTTAGCCATTTCCTTGTGTAGGATGAATGCATTCACCACAGCAATGTCGATGAAATGATAGAAGAATGTCTTGTACCATTTCATCGTCTTATGGAGGACATTGTAATAGCCTATCAGCGCATCTGATAGATCCACATGTCCGATGATCTTGTTGTAGTCCTTTACTGCAGTTGGAATATTTTTGGTGGTCCATGCCCCGGCACCGTCCTTCACACGTCTGACGACATGATCCCCACTGAAGGACTTGTGGATTGTTGTGCACATCACCACCTCTCTGGTGTCCATCCACTTTACAAACAGCAGGCCATCTTCACGGATCCATCGCATGGTCCCCCGCTCATCCCGCTTAGGCATGTCGTTCACCTTCATCTTCGGAAAGCCTACCCTGTTGGTACGAATGGTGCCACAAGCCCACACTCCCCGCTTCCTCAGCTCTGTAAACAGGGTAGGGCTTGTGTAGAAGTTATCCACAAACAATTTGTAGCCCTTCCCTAGCAGTTGAAAATCCAATAACTCCATTACAGAGTCATAGCTAAGTCCCTTACCACAAAACTGTTCTTCCCCTCATAGACAAAACAATTGCATGTGTAGGCACACACAGAATCAGCCAACACAAACAGCTTGTAACCCCACTTGGTTGGTTTGTTTCTCATGTATTGTTTGAGGCCAATTCTGGCCTTTGAGGCTACCATCCTCTCATCTATTGACACATTCTGGGCTGGCTGAAAGTAGGTTTGGCAGGCCTCAACAATGTTGTAGTAGAGGTTTTATTTTGCACAGTCTATGAAATGTTGCTGTGTCTTCTTGTCATTGGCTTCATCATCCTTTGGGTCACTGATATGAAGCGCCTGTGAAAAAAACAGAAACCTTTTGAAAGACATAACAGTCATGGGGAAAGGCAGTTGGTAGAGAGATGACGTTTTCCCGTAGTCCCTCAGGCTTTTCAGCCTCACCAGCCCCATGTAGACGACCAGTGAAAGGTAGCAGAAAAAGTCTGACATGGATATGGGCTTCCATGCTACCTTTTTGCCTGCTTGCTTCTTCTCCCCTTACTTATTCGTGTTAGACATGAGCGAATCGACAACGGATTGGGTGAAAAACAGCTGAAAAAGCTGAAGGGGGGCTGTAAGTTGATTTCTTGTTCACCTGAGGTCCTGGTTTCCTTTTCGGCCTAAATGTTGGTTGAGGTGGCTCCACATCATCTTCTAGTACAGTTTGCCAACGCCCTTCTGTCGAAAATGGAATGAGACGGAATTCACGACACAAGTGGTTCACAAAATGTTTCGTGTTAGGCAATAAAAATGAATTTTATCAAACAAGAGCATTCACTGTGTAAAAATGAGCATTGGAATTGCAAACAGAGGAAGATCATCAAAGGTAAACAATTTATTTTATTGCAGTTTGTGATTTTGTTACGCCTGTGCAGGTTGAAATAGTTGATTTTTATGGGGCTCTATCCTCAGATAATCGCATCGTATTCTTTCGCAGTAAATCCTTTTTTAAATCTGACAACGCAGTTGGATTAGCAAGGGTCTAGGCGTTCAAATCATGTGAGACACTTGTATTTTCATTAATGTTTAATATGATTATTTATGTGGCGATCACCGTTTGTTGTCGAATTTCATCCTGTTACCGGGTTCCGTGGCGCAGAGAGTTTAAATTCACCGGATAAGACAGGAGAAGTACTCCAGATATAACAAACTGACCTTAGCCCCCCGACACATGAACTACTGCAGCATAAATACTGGAGGCTGAGACAGGAGGGGTCAGGAGACACTTTCTTGGGACCTAGAACAAGCATCTCTGCTTTGTCCGAGTTTAAAAGTAGAAAGTTTGCAGCCATCCACTTCCTTATGTCTGAAACACAGGCTTCTAGCGAGGGCTTCACCATGTTTCATTGAAATGTACAGCTGTGTGTCATCTGCATAGCAGTGAAAGTTAACATTATGTTTTCGAATGACATCCCCAAGAGGTAAAATATATAGTGAAAACAATAGTGGTCCTAAAACGGAACCTTGAGGAACACCGAAATTTACATTTGATTTGTCAGAGGACAAATCATTCACAGAGACAAACTGATATCTTTCCGACAGATAAGATCTAAACCAGGCCAGAACTTGTCCGTGTAGACCAATTTGGTTTTCCAATCTCTCCAAAAGAATGTGGTGATCGATGATATCAAAAGCAGCACTAAGGTCTAGGAGCACGAGGACAGATGCAGAGCCTCGGTCTGATGCCATTAAAAGGTAATTTACCACCTTCACAAGTGCAGTCTCAGTGCTATGATGGGGTCTAAAACCAGACTGAAGCATTTCGTATACATTGTTTGTCTTCAGGAAGGCAGTGTGTTGCTGCGCAACAGCCTTTTCTAAAACTTTGAGAGGAATGGAAGATTCAATATAGGCCGCTAGTTTTTTATATTTTCTGGGTCAAGGTTTGGCTTTTTCAAGATAGGCTTTATTACTGCCACTTTTAGTGAGTTTGGTACACATCCGGTGGATAGAGAGACGTTTATTATGTTCAACATAGGAGGGCCAAACACAGTAAAAAAAACAATTTCAAATTTTGCAACATAAGACCAAATGGAGGCTGTCAGTCACAAATGGCACCCTATTCCCTACATAGTGCACTGTGTTTGACCAGGGCCCATAGGGAACAATGTGCTATTTGGGATGCAGCCCGTCCATCCATCTGGAGCAGGAAATGACAGTGGGTGACTGATTGGAGATGGGGCTGATGGACTTCATGCTTGTATAAAGAAAGACAGCTTTTCACTGCGTTGAGAAATGAAATTCCTTCAGTCAGGAGCGAGAGAGCGAGAGAGAGGGAGAGAGAGAGAGAGAGAAGGGGGAGAGAGAGAGAGAGCAAATGAAGAAAACATGGTAGAGTTTAGGCGAGAGGTCAGAGAAACCCTCATTACATAGCAATTATCCCTCAGAAAGCCTTTCCTACAGAGATCCAGCTTAAAAGTAAATCCAACTTTTAGGGCTTTTTAGAAGTAAGACATGATGAGAGCAAGAGAGACATCGAGAGAGATCGAGGGAGAGAGAGAGAAAAGAGAGAGAGAAAAAGAGAAAGAGAAAAAGAGAGAGAGAAAAAGAGAGAGAGAGAGAATATAAAATAAATAGGTGTATAGACCTTCCCGGTTCCTCTCCAGTAACAAGTTTCAGGCGGGCTGATGGTGAACAGCAAAAGGATTTTACCGATCATGCCGTTTGTCGGTGCAGCATCATGCCGTTTGTCGGTGCAGCATCATGCTGTTTGTCTGAGCAGCATCATGCTGTTTGTCTGAGCAGCATCATGCCGTTTGTCGGTGCAGCATCATGCTGTTTGTCTGAGCAGCATCATGCTGTTTGTCTGTGCAGCATCATGCTGTTTCTCTGAGCAGCATCATGCTGTTTGTCTGAGCAGCATCATGCTGTTTGTCTGAGCAGCATCATGCCGTTTGTCGGTGCAGCATCATGAGTTTGGTCTGTGCAGCATCATGCTGTTTGTCTGTGCAGCATCATGCTGTTGGTCTGTGCAGCATCATGCTGTTTGTCTGTGCAGCATCATGCTGTTTGTCTGTTTGTCTGTGCAGCATCATGCTGTTTGTCTGAGCAGCATCATGCTGTTTGTCTTTGCAGCATCATGCTGTTGGACTGTGCAGCATCATGCTGTTTGTCTGTTTGTCTGTGCAGCATCATGCTGTTGGTCTGTGCAGCATCATGCTGTTTGTCAGTTTGTCTGTGCAGCATCATGCTGTTTGTCTGTTTGTCTGTGCAGCATCATGCTGTTTGTCTGTGCAGCATCATGCTGTTTGTCTGTGCAGCATCATGCTGTTTGTCTGTGCAGCATCATGCTGTTGGTCTGTGCAGCATCATGCTGTTTGTCTGTGCAGCATCATGTTGTTGGTCTGAGCAGCATCATGCTGTTTGTCTGTGCAGCATCATGCTGTTGGTCTGTACAGCATCATGCTGTTTGTCTGTGCAGCATCATGCTGTTGGTCGGAGCAGCATCATGCTGTTTGTCTGTTTGTCTGTGCAGCATAATGCTGTTTGTCTGAGCAGCATCATGCTGTTGGTCTGTGCAGCATCATACTGTTCGTCTGTTTGTCTGTGCAGCATCATGCTGTTGGTCTGTGCAGCATCATGCTGTTTGTCTGTTTGTCTGTGCAGCATCATGCTGTTTTTCTGTTTGTCTGTGCAGCTACATGCTGTTTGTCTGTGCAGCATCATGCTGTTGGTCTGTGCAGCATCATGCTGTTTGTCTGTGCAGCATCATGCTGTTTGTCTGTGCAGCATCATGCTGTTGTTCTGTGCAGCATCATGCTGTTGGTCTGTGCAGCATCATGCTGTTGGTCTGTGCAGCATCATTCTGTTTGTCTGTTTGTCTGTGCAGCATCATGCTGTTGGTCTGTGCAGCATCATGCTGTTGGTCTGTGCAGCATCATGCTGTTGGTCTGTGCAGCATCATTATGTTTGTCTGTTTGTCTGTGCAGCATCATGCTGTTTGTCTGTGCAGCATCATGCTGTTGGTCTGTGCAGCATCATGCTGTTGGTCTGTGCAGCATCATGCTGTTGGACTGAGCAGCATCATGCTGTTTGTCTGAGCAGCATCATGCTGTTTGTCTGAGCAGCATCATGCTGTTGGTCTGTGCAGCATCATACTGTTCGTCTGTTTGTCTGTGCAGCATCATGCTGTTGGTCTGTGCAGCATCATGCTGTTTGTCTGTTTGTCTGTGCAGCATCATGCTGTTTTTCTGTTTGTCTGTGCAGCTACATGCTGTTTGTCTGTGCAACATCATTCTGTTGGTCTGTGCAGCATCATGCTGTTGTTCTGTGCAGCATCATGCTGTTGGTCTGTGCAGCATCATGCTGTTGGTCTGTGCAGCATCATTCTGTTTGTCTGTTTGTCTGTGCAGCATCATGCTGTTGGTCTGTGCAGCATCATGCTGTTGGTCTGTGCAGCATCATGCTGTTGGTCTGTGTAGCATCATGCTGTTGGTCTGTGCAGCATCATGCTGTTTGTCTGTGCAGCATCATGCTGTTTGTCTGTTTGTCTGTGCAGCATCATTCTATTGGTCTGTGCAGCATCATGCTGTTAGTCTGTTTGTCTGTGGAGCATCATGCTGTTGGTCTGTGCAGCATCATGCTGTTTGTCTGTTTGTCTGTGCAGCATCATGCTGATGGTCTGTGCAGCATCATGCTGTTGGTCTGTGCAGCGTCATGCTGTTGGTCTGTGCAGCATCATGCTGTTTGTCTGTGCAGCATCATGTGGTTGGTCTGTGCAGCATCATGCTGTTGGTCTGTGCAGCTTCATGCTGTTGGTCTGTTTGTCTGTGAAGATTCATGCTTTTTGTCTGTTTGTCTGTGCAGCATCATGCTGTTTGTCTGTCTGTGCAGCATCATTCTGTTTGTCTGTTTGTCTGTGCAGCATCATGCTGTTGGTCTGTGCAGCATCATGCTGTTTGTCTGTACAGCATCATGCTGTTTGTCTGTGCAGCATCATGCTGTTGGTCTGTGCAGCATCATGCTGTTTGTCTGTGCAGCATCATGCTGTTGGTCTGTGCAGCATCATGCTGTTGGTCTGTGCAGAATCATGCTGTTGGTCTGTGCAGCATCATGCTGTTGGTCTATGCAGCATCATGCTGTTTGTCTGTTTGTCTGTGCAGCATCATGCTGTTTGTCTGTTTGTCTGTGCAGCATCATGCTGTTTGTCTGTGCAGCATCATGTTGTTTGTCTGTTTGTCTGTTCAGCATCATTCTGTTTGTCTGTTTGTCTGTGCAGCATCATGCTGTTTGTCTGTACAGCATCATGCTGTTTGTCTGTTTGTCTGTGCAGCATCATGCTGTTTGTCTGTTTGTCTGTGCAGCATCATGCTGTTGGTCTGTGCAGCATCATGCTGTTCGTCTGTGCAGCATCATGCTGTTTGTCTGTTAGTCTCTGCAGCATCATGCTGTTTTTCTGTTTGTCTGTGCAGCATCATGCTGTTTGTCTGTTTGTCTGTCATGCTGTTGGTCTGTGCAGCATCATGCTGTTGGTCTGTGCAGCATCATGCTGTTGGTCTGTGCAGCATCATGCTGTTGGTCTGCGCAGCATCATGCTGTTTGTCTGTGCAGCATCATGCTGTTTGTCTGTGCAGCATCATGCTGTTTGTCTGTTTGTCTGTGCAGCATCATGCTGTTTGTCTGTGCAGCATCATGCTGTTTGTCTGTTGGTCTGTGCAGCATGATGCTGTTTGTCTGTGCAGCATCATGCTGTTTGTCTGTTTGTCTGTGCAGCATCATGCTGTTTTTCTGTGTGTCTGTGCAGCATCATGCTGTTTGTCTGTGCAGCATCATGCTGTTTGTCTGTGCAGCATCATGCTGTTTGTCTGTGCAGCATCATGCTGTTTGTCTGTGCAGCATCATGCTGTTTGTCTGTTTGTCTGTGCAGCATCATGCTGTTTGTCTGTTGGTCTGTGCAGCATGATGCTGTTTGTCTGTGCAGCATCATGCTGTTTGTCTGTTTGTCTGTGCAGCATCATGCTGTTTGTCTGTGTGTCTGTGCAGCATCATGCTGTTTGTCTGTGCAGCATCATGCTGTTTGTCTGTGCAGCATCATGCTGTTTGTCTGTGCAGCATCATGCTGTTTGTCTGTGCAGCATCATGCTGTTTGTATGTTTGTCTGTGCAGCATCATGCTGTTTGTCTGTGCAGCATCATGCTGTGTGTCTGTGCAGCATCATGCTGTTTGTCTGTGCAGCATCATGCTGTTTGTCTGTGCAGCATCATGCTGTGTGTCTGTGCAGCATCATGCTGTTTGTCTGTGCAACATCATGCTGTTTGTCTGTGCAGCATCATGCTGTTTGTCTGTGCAGCATCATGATGTGTGTCTGTGCAGCATCATGCTGTGTGTCTGTGCAGCATCATGCTGTTTGTCTGTGCAGCATCATGCTGTGTGTCTGTGCAGCATCATGCTGTGTGTCTGTGCAGCATCATGCTGTTTTTCTGTGTGTCTGTGCAGCATCATGCTGTGTGTCTGTGCAGCATCATGCTGTGTGTCTGTGCAGCATCATGCTGTGTGTCTGTGCAGCATCATGCTGTGTGTCTGAGCAGCATCATGCTGTTTGTCTGTGCAGCATCATGCTGTTTGTCTGAGCAGCATCATGCTGTTTGTCTGTGCAGCATCATGCTGTTTGTCTGTGCAGCACCGCTGTATCTCTGGGTTTCCCATCAAGTCACGTCAGAGACCACTTATGCTGCTTCTATGGAGTCCCACACCTAGTCAAAAAGAGTGCACTATGTGGGGAATAGGGTCCTGGTCTAAAGTAGGGCACTATATAGGGAATAGGGGACTGGTATAAAGTAGTGCACTATATAGGGAATAGGGCCCTGGTCTAAAGTAGGGCACTATATAGGGAATAGGGGACTGGTATAAAGTAGTGCACTATATAGGGAATAGGGCCCTGGTCTAAAGTAGTGCACTATATAGGGAATAGGGTCCTGGTCTAAAGTAGTGCACTATATAGGGAATATGGCCCTGGTCTAAAGTAGTGCACTATATAGGGAATAGGGCCCTGGTCTAAAGTAGTGCACTATATAGGGAATATGGCCCTGGTCTAAAGTAGTGCACTATATAGGGAATATGGCCCTGGTCTAAAGTAGTGCACTATATAGGGAATAGGGCTCTGGTCTAAAGTAGTGCACTATATAGGGAATATGGACCTGGTCTAAAGTAGTGCACTATATAGGGAATAGGGCTCTGGTCTAAAGTAGTGCACTATATAGGGAATATGGCCCTGGTCTAAAGTAGTGCACTATATAGGGAATAGGGCTCTGGTCTAAAGTAGTGCACTATATAGGGAATATGGACCTGGTCTAAAGTAGTGCACTATATAGGGAATAGGGCTCTGGTCTAAAGTAGTGCACTATATAGGGAATATGGCCCTGGTCTAAAGTAGTGCACTATATAGGGAATATGGCCCTGGTCTAAAGTAGTGCACTATATAGGGAATAGGGTCCTGGTCTAAAGTAGTGCACTATATAGGGAATATGGCCCTGGTCTAAAGTAGTGCACTATATAGGGAATAGGGCCCTGGTCTAAAGTAGTGCACTATATAGGGAATAGGGCCCTGGTCTAAAGTAGTGCACTATATAGGGAATAGGGTCCTGGTCTAAAGTAGTGCACTATATAGGGAATAGGGCCCTGGTCTAAAGTAGTGCACTATATAGGGAATAGGGTCCTGGTCTAAAGTAGTGCACTATATAGGGAATAGGGACCTGGTCTAAAGTAGTGCACTACATAGGGAATAGGGCCCTGGTCTAAAGTAGTGCACTATATAGGGAGTAGGGCTCTGGTCTAAAGTAGTGCACTATATAGGGAATAGGGTGCCTTTTGGGACGGAGGCCAATAAATGCTTGCCATGTGTGGACCTAATCAGGCATCATGTTGGGATTCATATGAAATGGTTTTCTGTTAATGTTTACTCCAAAACTGAACAGCACTTCTTTGTCTCACAAAGGGCTGTCTCTCTTTGTCTCACAAAGGGCTGTCTCTCTTTTCTCACAACAGGGCTGTCTCTCTTTGTCTCACAAAGGGCTGTCTCTCTTTGTCTCACAACAGGGCTGTCTCTCTTTGTCTCACCACAGGGCTGTCTCTCTTTGTCTCACCACAGGGCTGTCTCTCTTTGTCTCACAAAGGGCTGTCTCTCTTTTCTCACAACAGGGCTGTCTCTCTTTGTCTCACCACAGGGCTGTCTCTCTTTGTCTCACAAAGGGCTGTCTCTCTTTGTCTCACCACAGGGCTGTCTCTCTTTTCTCACAACAGGGCTGTCTCTCTTTGTCTCACAAAGGGCTGTCTCTCTTTTCTCACAACAGGGCTGTCTCTCTTTGTCTCACCACAGGGCTGTCTCTCTTTTCTCACAAAGGGCTGTCTCTCTTTGTCTCACAAAGGGCTGTCTCTCTTTTCTCACAACAGGGCTGTCTCTCTTTGTCTCACGACAGGGCTGTCTCTCTTTGTCTCACTAAGAGGCTGTCTTTCTTTGTCTTAACATGGGACTGTCTTTCTGTGTGTTGGGCTGTCTTTCTTTGTCTTAACATGGGGCTGTCTTTCTGTGTCTCACCACGGGGCTGTCTTTCTGTGTCTCACCACGGGGCTGTCGTTCTTGGTCTCACCACGGGGCTGTCGTTCTTGGTCTCACCACGGGGCTGTCTTTCTGTGTGTTGGGCTGTCTTTCTGTGTCTCACCACAGGGCTGTCGTTCTTTGTCTCACCACAGGGCTGTCGTTCTTTGTCTCACCACAGGGCTGTCGTTCTTTGTCTCACCACAGGGCTGTCGTTCTTTGTCTCACCACGGGGCTGTCGTTCTTTGTCTCACCACAGGGCTGTCTTTCTTTGTCTCACCACAGGGCTGTCTTTCTTTGTCTCACCACAGGGCTGTCGTTAAAATATAACATACGGCATATGAGTTTGTCTTAAACACAGACCCACTCAGTTATTACACTGCAACTTTAAACTCTGTTTCAAGAGCAGTTCTGAGCTGTTCATAGACAGTTTATCCTTGTCCATTTTATACAAACAGATTAATCTGACATTATTATGAATGATGGATGTTAATACTATCATATGCATTAAAGTGCTGACTGGGTTTAGATGTAATGGGGATAACATACAATTAGTGTGTTGTTCTAGTTGGCAGCTTACCCAGCTCCCCTAGAATAGCCTGGTGCTGTCCTGTTCCACTACTGTCTATTACTGTGTCAAACACAGAGGTTTCACATTGACCCTCTTATCTGATTAAAAGCTGTAAGGATATTTTAAACATTTTAAATCAACTCTAATAGTGTTAAATTTAACACTCAAAAAGTGTCTATTTTTTCACACACCACACGGTCATAATTGTACAGTAATGATATAATTTACACTGCCTAACACAGGCTGTTGCTGCATCCACTAATGTCAAGTTTGGAAAATCCACTGTTAAAATCTACTTTTGAAACGGTTCAAAATCCACAAGAAAACCGTTTCTTTTTCTTTTTTCTTTTTTCTTTTTAAAGCAGTCTTGAATTGTATGTTAACTCCCAAACCTAAACCCCACATTACACAGACTGTTTATTCAACGTGTTAAATGTGACAGCATCATCCCTGTTTCTTATATTGCTTAAAACCTCCCGAGGCTGGTCTGTTGGTCAGCCTGATGCTGGCCTCATCCCAAATGGCACCCTATTATTCCCTATATAGTGCACTACGGTTGACCAGAACCATATAGGCCCTGGTGAAAAGAAGTGCACTACATAGGGATTAGGGTGCCATTTTGGGGATTTAGGCTCTGACTGTGGTTTGGATCTACAGACTGTAACAGCTATTTGGTCAAGCAGCTATGAAATAATACTTGATCGTGTTTCTGCTCTGCAATTTATTAACCTAGATGTTATCTCACTTCCTGACATTACTTCAATACTACCACTTGTCATTTTCATCCAATCCGTTTTGAAACAGTAATGGTCTGGTCTAACTCATAATCAGAACAATATGTTCAGAGTTCATAAAAGGCTCTGTTCCCTTTCACACGCTGAATATTTGTTAGTTTTTTTTGTTTATAATACTTTTTTTTCACACCAGATAAACATAAACACACAAACAAATGTTTACACCGACCTGACACCGCCTGGTATAGATGTCCTGGATGGCAGGTAGCTTGGCCCCATTGATGTACTGAGCTGTAAGCAATAACCGCTGTAGCGCCTTCCGGTCGGATTCCAAGCAGTTGCCGTACCAAGTGGTGATGCAACCAGTCAGGATGCTCTCGATGGTGCAGCTGTGTAAATATATATATATATATATTTATATATATGAATGCGTATATATACGTGAAGAAACCAGTTGGCTGTACCGACTCTGACAACATATCCCGAGTGAGCCATGTTTCCTTGAAACAGAGAATGTTACAATCTCTGATGTCTCTCTGGAAGTCAACTCATGCCCTGATTTCATCCACCTTATTGTCTAGAGATTGGGACATTGGCGAGTAATATGGTCGGAAGCGGTGGATGGTGTGCTCGCCTTCTAAGTCTGACCAGTAGGCTGCTCCGTCTGCCTCTCCTGCGGCGACCACATTGTTTTGGGTTGGCCTCTGGGATAAGATCCCATGTCCAGGGTGGAGGTCCGAACGAAGGGTCCACTTCGGCAAAGCCGTACTGGTCGTACTGATGGTAAGTTGACATCTCTTCAATATCAAATAGTTATTCCCGTCTGTATGTAATTACACTTGAGATTTTCTAGGCTAACAATGTAAGAAATAATATATTCAAATAAAATAACAAATAACTGCATAGTTTTCTAAGGACCTGAAGCGAGGCGACCATCTCTGTCGGCGCCATTTCTCAATCCCCCATATATAAACTCAGCAAAAAAAGAAACGTCCTCTCACCGTCAACTGCATTTATTTGCAGCAAACTTAAACTTCTCTAGGATAGGGGGCAGCATTTGGAATTTTGGATGAAAAGAATGCCCAATTTCAACTGCCTGCTACTCATCCCCAGAAGATCAGATTTGCATAATATTAGTAGAGTTGGATAGAAAACACTCTGAAGTTTCTACAACTGTTTGAATCAGGTCTGTGAGTATAACAGAACTTATGTAGCTGGCGAAACCCAGAGGACAAACCATTCAGATTTATTTTTTTGGGGTCACCCTGTTTTCAATTACTTTTCATTGGGAATTCAGATTTCTAAGGGACTTGCTTGCAGTTCATACCACTTCCACTGGATGTCACCAGTCTTTATAAATTGGTTGAGGTTAGTCCTTTGTGTAATGAAGAAGTACGGACATCTTGAAAAAGTGTCACTTCATGTGTACTGTTTGACAGAGGCGCAAGACCAGAAAGCATGCTTCAGTTTGTTTTCTTCCTGTATTGAACACAGATCATCCCGTCTTCAATTGTATCGATTATTTACTTTTTAAAAAAACTAAAATTGTGTTACAAAAGTAGTTTGAAATGTTTTGGCAAAGTTTACAGGTAACTTTTGAGATATTTTGTCGTCACGTTGCGCAGGTTGGAAAAGGTGTTTTTCTGGATCAAACGCGCCAAATAAATGGACATTTTGGATAAATATGGACAGAATTAATCGAACAAAAGGACCATTTGTGATGTTTATGGGACATATTGGCGTGCCAACAGAAGAAGCTCGTCAAAGGCGAGGCAGGTTTTATATTTTTATTTCTGCGTATTTCTGCAGTTGCAAACCGTAGTCTGGCTTTTTTATGGCGGTTTTGGAGAAGTGGCTTCTTCCTTGCTGAGCGGCCTTTCAGGTTATGTCGATATAGGACTCGTTTTACTGTGGATATAGATAGTTTTGTACCTGTTTCCTCCATCATCTTCACAAGGTCCTTTGCTGTTTTTCTGGGATTGAGTTGCACTTTTCGCACCAAAGTACGTTCATCTCTAGGAGACAGAACGCGTCTCCTTCCTGAGCGGTATGACGGCTGCGTGGTCCCATGGTGTTCATACTTGCATACTATTGTTTGTATAGATGAATGTGGTACCTTCAGGTATTTGGAAATTGCTCCCAAGGATGAACCAGACTTGTGGAGGTCTACAATTGTTTTTTAGGTCTTGGCTGATTTCTTTCGATTTTCCCATGATGTCAAGCAAAGAGGCACTGTGTTTGAAGGTTGGCCTTGAAATACATCCACAGGTACATCTCCAATTGACTCAAATGATGTCAATTAGCCTATCAGAAGCTTCTAAAGCCATGACATCATTTCTGGAATTTTCCAAGCTGTTTAAAGGCACAGTCAACTTAGTGTATGTAAACTTCTGACCCACTGGAATTGTGATGCAGTGAATTATGAGCTAAATAATCTGTCTATAAACAAATGTTGGAAAAATGACTTCTGTCATGCACAAAGTAGATGTCCTAACCAAATTGTACATGTACATCTTTACATTTAAATATTATTAACTAGTATTGATCCTCAGCAACAATCCC
Source organism: Oncorhynchus mykiss (assembly GCF_057628025.1). NCBI lineage: Eukaryota > Metazoa > Chordata > Actinopteri > Salmoniformes > Salmonidae > Oncorhynchus > Oncorhynchus mykiss. The sequence goes on from NC_143028.1 coordinate 84,392,543, forward strand.
ACGGCCGTGACGACATTTACAGAGGAATGACATGAAATGTTAGGCTATACCAACTGAAAGGAACTAACAGTAAATTGGCAGCTAAATATGTTATTAGGTTGTTACAGATTGGCTGACAGTCGATACTGATACTGAATTTAAAAAATGGTATGTTTGAGAGGGATGAGGCAAAAGGAACGGCAAATAAGTCTTGCTGCCCAACCGATTGGCAAAGTACTGCAAGTTGAGAACTCATGTGACTAAACTGAATAAAAGAAGAAGAAACTACACTATGAAACAAAGATAAATGACATAAATAATGATAGTAAAAAAGCTTTAGAGCACCATAAATTACATTTTGGGCAAAAAAGGCAAGCTCTGCTAATTGAATCAGATGGTTCATTCATCACAAAACCCACTGATAATGCCAACTAATGATTTTTTCTTTTCATTGGCAAGATAAGCAAACTTAGGGATGACATACCAGCAACAAACCCTGACACTACACATCCAGGTATAGCTGACTGAAGGTTAGAACTTCAATGTTACTTATCAGTCTCAGGAGAGAGGGCTAGGATAGTCTCTGAGACTGGACGCAGGGAGGTCATGACCCCTCTCTTGCTGTCTTGACTTCTACCTTTCTCACCTTTCCATCTCTGCCTGGAAAGGTCTTTCTGACGATGCCCATGGGTCAGTCGTTTCTTTTTGCTTGGCTGTCTTTCAGGTTGGGCTTCTCATTTTGCCACAGGACAACTCTGCAGGGAAGGAATATATTATTTCTTCCAATGGTGCCAGAAGGTGTCGGCTCTGTACTTGCCTCCATTGACGGCTGAAGAGGTCTTTCTCGTTCAATTCCCCTTGTGGATGGGGAATGGCAGCGACCTTTTGGGTGAGGAGTGTCGCTGGTGTCAAGATGGGGGGAGTCTGGATCCGTAGACACAGGAACCAAGCATTTATAATGGCTGAGACTTCAACCATAAATGGAGTCAAGACTTCGTGAGGAAGCTTGGATGGACCCACCTTCAGCAACATGAAATCCAAGATGCGCCTCGTGACTCCAGTCATTCTCTCCCAGCTGCCTCCCATGTGAAATGAGTGTGGTGGGTTGAAGACCCAAGTACACCCCTTGTCACTCTGAACGGCCTCCATCTTCAGCTCTCTGCAAGCCACAATGAAATTTAAGCCACAGTCGGACCTGATTTGTTTGACTGGTCCTCTGACAGAAAAGAACCACCGCAGAGTATTTATGAAGCTTGAGGAGTCCATTGACTCAATGACTTCAATGTGTATTGCCCTGGTGCTCATACATGTAAACAGCACAGCCAAGCGCTTGATCATGTATTGTCAGATAATTGAGGGTAGCCTATCCATTTAGCATGTAGCTAGCTAGCTAAGTAAACAACATGTACCATTTAGTTTGCTTCATCAGAGATTAGGCTTTTGGAAAGAGCTTCGGCTGTCACACCCTGACCATAGTTTGCTTTGTATGTTTCTATGTTTTGGTTGGTCAGGGTGTGAGCTGGGTGGGCATTCTATGTTACATGTCTAGTTTGTCTATTTCTATGTTTCGGCTTAGTATGGTTCTCAATCAGAGGCAGGTGTCATTAGTTGTCTCTGATTGAGAATCATACTTAGGTAGCCTGGGTTGCACTGTTTGTTTGTGGGTGATTGTCTATGTTAGTGGCTTGTGTTCAGCACAGGTCTCATTTGTAGCTTCACGGTCGTCATTTGTTTATTGTTTTGTATTCAGTGTCAGTACTTTCTTTATTAAAGATTTACCACGGACACTTACCACGCCGCGTATTGGTCCTCTGATCCTTTTCGCCTCTCCTCTTCAGATGAAGAGGAGGACGACCGTGACATCGGCACGTCCTCTTTGTGGTAAAGTTGTCAGTCAAACTATTATCACTATAGATGGAAAGTAAATATAGCCATCTAGTTAATCACCTGAAAGTTAGCTTGTTAGCTAGCTATATTGATGTGATCTGTTATTAGCTTGTTAGCTAGCCATATTGATGTGATCTGTTATTAGCTTGTTAGCTAGCCATATTGACGTGATCTGTTAATAGCTTGTTAGCTAGCCATATTGATGTGATCTGTTATTAGCTTGTTAGCTAGCCATATTGACGTGATCTGTTATTAGCTAGCTAGCTAATTTGACATGGTCCATCAATCAATTAGTCTATCATGTAGCATCTACCAGCAGCAATCAAATCAAATTGTATTTGTCAAAAGCGCCGATTACAACAGGTGTAGACCGTACTGTGAAATGCTTACTTACAATGCTGTTTTAAGAAGAAAAAAATATATATATAATATATATGGTATAGAGGTCCTGGATGGCAAGAAGCTTGGCCCCAGTGAAGTACTGGGCCGTACGCATTAGCCTCTGTAGAGCCTTGCAGTTGCCATACCAGGCAGTGATGCAACCAGTCAGGATGATCTCGATGGTGCAGCTGTAGAACCTTTTGAGGATCTGAGGACCCATGCCAAATATTTTCAGTCTCCTGAGGGGGAAAAGGTTTTGTTGTGCTCTCTTCACGACTGTCTTGGTGTGTTTGGACCATTCTAGTTTGTTGTTGATGTGGACACCAAGGAACCTGAAGCTCTCAACCTGCTCCACTACAGCCCCGTTGATGAGAAGGGAGGCTGAAAAGGGGATAATGTTTACTAATTTCGTTAGGTAGGCCTTCGTTGTTTGGAGAAGAAAGTACATTTGTTCTTCTTACCACTATGTTTAGCCAACTGTAAAGTTTCTACCGGTATCAGCTAACAGTACATTGGCAAATGCGCCTTCTGCTGCTTAACTATATATCACTCAAATAACCAATTAAGGGAGGCCAAAATTGAGACATGTCTGTCTACCCTCACGTATCTGAAATTACAGTGGGGCAAAAAAGTATTTAGTCAGCCACCAATTGTGCAAGTTCTCCCACTTAAAAAGATGAGAGAGGCCTGTAATTTTCATCATAGGTACACTTCAACTATGACAGACAAAATGCTGGGCAACACGGACTTTCAACTCCCTCCAAAGATTTTCTATGGGGTTGAGATCTGGAGACTGGCTAGGCCACTCCAGGACCTTGAAATGTTTCTTACGAAGCCACTCCTTCGTTGCCCGGGCGGTGTGTTTGGGATCATTGTCATGCTGAAAGACCCAGCCACGTTTCATCTTCAATGCCCTTGCTGATGGAAGGAGGTTTTCACTCAAAATCTCAAGATACATGGCCCCATTCATTCTTTCCTTTACACGGATCAGTCGTCCTGGTCCCTTTGCAGAAAAACAGCCCCAAAGCATGATGTTTCCACCCCCATGCTTCACATTAGGTATGGTGTTCTTTGGATGCAACTCAGCATTCTTTGTCCTCCAAACACGACGAGTTGAGTTTTTACCAAAAAGTTCTATTTTGGTTTCATCTGACCATATGACATTCTCCCAATCTTCTTCTGGATCATCCAAATGCTCTCTAGCAAACTTCAGACGGGCCTGGACATGTACTGGCTTAAGCAGGGGGACACGTCTGGCACTGCAGGATTTGAGTCCCTGGCGGCGTAGTGGGTTACTGATGGTAGGCTTTGTTACTTTGGTCCCAGCTCTCTGCAGGTCATTCACTAGGTCCCCCCGTGTGGTTCTGGAATTTTTGCTCACCGTTCTTGTGATAATTTTGACCCCACAAGGTGAGATCTTGCGTGGAGCCCCAGATCGAGGGAGATTATCAGTGGTCTTGTAAGTCTTCCATTTCCTAATAATTGCTCCCACAGTTGATTTCTTCAAACCAAGCTGCTTACCTATTGCAGATTCAGTCTTCCCAGCCTGGTGCAGGTCTACAATTTTGTTTCTGGTGTCCTTTGACAGCTCTTTGGTCTTGGCCATAGTGGAGTTTGGAGTGTGACTGTTTGAGGTTGTGGACAGGTGTCTTTTATACTGATAACAAGTTCAAACAGGTGCCATTAATACAGGTAACGAGTGGAGGACAGAGGAGCCTCTTAAAGAAGTAGTTGCAGGTCTGTGAAAGCCAGAGATCTTGCTTGTTTGTAGGTGACCAAATACTTATTTTCCACCATAATTTGCAAATAAATTCATAAAAAATCCTACAATGTGATTTTTTTCCTCATTTTGTCTGTCATAGTCGAAGTGTACCTATGATGAAAATTACAGGCCTCTCTCATCTTTTTAAGTGGGAGAACTTGCACAATTGGTGGCTGACTAAATACTTTTTTGCTCCACTGTACATGATCAATTGATGTTTACTGATCATGAATAGCATGCAGTTACTTCCTTAATAACCCTGATGGAGATAAATGTGGATTAATCAGAGATGTGTAGTTCTGACTCTTCAAGAAGTGATGAAATTACGTTTAGTTGGCCGCTAGACTAACTTACCAACAAAAAAACACATTTTAGCTGACATAGAGTGACTGCTGATTCACAACCATTTGGTATTCTACTATTCTAACTCTCAGCAGCATCTGAGATATCTACTGCAGCCCTCATCCTCCACATACAACACCCGTTCTGCCAGTCACATTCTGTTAAAGGTCCCCAAAGCACACACATCTCTGGGTAGCGTTGTCTTTTCAATTCGCTGCAGCTAGCGACTTGAACGAGCTGCAACAAACACTCAATCTGGACAGTTTCGTCTCAATCTCTTTATTTAAACTCAATCATGGACACTCTTACTGACAGTTGTGGCTGCTTTGCGTGATGTATTGTTGTCTCTACCTTCTTGCCCTTTGTGCTGTTGTCTCTGCCCAATAATGTTTGTACGCTACTGCTACTCTCTGTTCATCATATATGCATAGTCACTTTAACCATATCTACATGAACATACTACCTCAATCAGCCTGACTAACCGGTGTCTGTATATAGACTTGCTACTCTTATTTTCAAATGTATTTTTAGTGTTGTTTTATTTCTTTACTTACCTACACACACATACACATACTTTTTTTTCTCCACACTATTGGTTAGAGCCTGTAAGTAAGCATTTCACTGAAAGGTCTGCACCTGTTGTATTCAGCATTTCACTGTAAGGTCTGCACCTGTTGTATTCAGCGCACGTGACAAATAAACTTTGATTTGATCATGTTTTGGTCTGCTACCATGTTGTGCTGCTGCCATGTTGTCATGTTGTGCTGCTGCCATGTTGTTGTCATGCTGTGCTGCTGCCATGTTGTCATGCTGTGCTGCTGCCATGTTGTCATGTTGTGCTGCTGCCATGTTGTTGTCATGTTGTGCTGCTGCCATGTTGTTGTCATGCTGTGTTGCCGCCATGTTATGTTTTTGTCTTAGGTCTCTCTTTATGTAGTGCTGTGTTGTCTCTCTTGTCGTAATATGTGTTTTGTCCTATATTTTTATGTCATTTATTTGTATTTTCGATCCCCCATCCCCGCAGGAGGCCTTTTGCCTTTTGGTAGGCCATCATTGTAAATAATACTTTTTTCTTAACTGACTTGCCTAGCTAAATAAAGGTAAAAAACGAAATAAAAAGTTGAGACCCCAACAACATTTCGTTTTTTTTATATATTTTTTATATTGTTCCACAGGCACAGGGACCCGAGGGCCTCATTTCAGTTTCCCTGCATTAGAATCCCCTTTGGCAGCCATACAGCTGTGAGTCTTTCTGGGTAAGTCTCTAAGAGTGATTACAGCTGTGAGTCTCTAAGAGCTTTCCACACCTGGACTGTGCAATATTTGCCCATTACTCTTTTCAAAATTCTTCAAGCTCTGTCAAATTGGTTGTTGATCATTGCTAGACATCTATTTTCAGGTCTTGCCATTTAAGTCAAAACTGTAACTCGGCCCCAGGAACATTCACAGTCTTCTTGGTAAGCAACTCTAGTGTAGATTTGGCCTTGTATTTTAAGTTATTGTCCAGTTGAAAGGTGAATTCCTCTCCCAGTGTCTGGTGTACAGCAGACAGGACCAGGTTTTCCTGGTCTGCACTTCTTGATAAACAAGATCTCCAATGGTTGATGCTTATTTACAAAACCCACTCAGGCCTCACTCCCCCCTATCTGAGATACCTACTGCAGCCCTCATCCTCCACATACAACACCCGTTCACTCCCCCCTATCTGAGATACCTACTGCAGCCCTCATCCTCCACATACAACACCCGTTCACTCCCCCCTATCTGAGATACCTACTGCAGCCCTCATCCTCCACATACAACACCTGTTCACTCCCCCCTATCTGAGATACCTACTGCAGCCCTCATCCTCCACATACAACACCCGTTCACTCCCCCCTATCTGAGATACCTACTGCAGCCCTCATCCTCCACATACAACACCTGTTCACTCCCCCCTATCTGAGATACCTACTGCAGCCCTCATCCTCCACATACAACACCCGTTCACTCCCCGCTATCTGAGATACCTACTGCAGCCCTCATCCTCCACATACAACACCTGTTCACTCCCCGCTATCTGAGATACCTACTGCAGCCCTCATCCTCCACATACAACACCTGTTCACTCCCCGCTATCTGAGATACCTACTGCAGCCCTCATCCTCCACATACAACACCTGTTCACTCCCCGCTATCTGAGATACCTACTGCAGCCCTCATCCTCCACATACAACACCTGTTCACTCCCCCCTATCTGAGATACCTACTGCAGCCCTCATCCTCCACATACAACACCTGTTCACTCCCCCCTATCTGAGATACCTACTGCAGCCCTCATCCTCCACATACAACACCTGTTCACTCCCCGCTATCTGAGATACCTACTGCAGCCCTCATCCTCCACATACAACACCTGTTCACTCCCCGCTATCTGAGATACCTACTGCAGCCCTCATCCTCCACATACAACACCTGTTCACTCCCCGCTATCTGAGATACCTACTGCAGCCCTCATCCTCCACATACAACACCCGTTCTGCCAGTCACATTCTGTTAAAGGACCCCAAAACACACACATCCTTGGGTCGCTCCTCTTTTCAGTTCGCTGCAGCTAGCGACTGGAAAGAGCTGCAACAAACACTCAAACTGGACAGTTTTATCTCAATCTCTTCATTCAAAGACTCAATCATGGACACTCTTACTGACAGTTGTGGCTGCTTTGTGTGATGTATTGTTGTCTCTATCTTCTTACCCTTTGTGCTGTTGTCTGTGCCCAATAATGTTAGTACCATGTTTTGTGCTGCTACCATGTTGTTGTCAAGTTGTGTTGCTATAATACTGTGTTTTCATGTGTTTCTGTCATGCTATGTTCTTGTCTTAGGTCTCTCATTATGTATTGTTGTTGTGTTGTCTATCCTGTCGTGATGTGTGTTTTATCCTATATTCATATTTTACTTATCATTTATTTTTAATCCCAGCCTTCGTCCCCGCAGGAGGAATTTTGCCTTTTGGTAGAACGTCATTGTAAATAATAATTTATTCTTTAACAGGCTTGCCTAATTAAATAAAGGTTACATTTAAAACGTAAAATAAAAAAATAAAGTCATGGCTAAAGACCAATCAGACTAGTGAACATGAAGACCAATCAGACTAGTGAACATAAAGACCAATCAGACTAGTGAACATGAAGACCAATCAGACTAGTGAACATGAAGACCAATCAGACTAGTGAACATGAAGACCAATCAGACTAGTGAACATGAAGACCAATCAGACTAGTGAACATGAAGACCAATCAGACTAGTGAACATGAAGACCAATCAGACTAGTGAACATGAAGACCAATCAGACTAGTGAACATGAAGACCAATCAGACTAGTGAACATGAAGACCAATCAGACTAGTGAACATGAAGACCAATCAGACTAGTGAACATGAAGACCAATCAGACTAGTGAACATGAAGACCAATCAGACTAGTGAACATGAAGACCAATCAGACTAGTGAACATAAAGCAATCAGACTAGTGAACATGAAGACCAATCAGACTAGTGAACATGAAGACCAATCAGACTAGTGAACATAAAGACCAATCAGACTAGTGAACATAAAGACCAATCAGACTAGTGAACATAAAGACCAATCAGACTAGTGAACATAAAGACCAATCAGACTAGTGAACATAAAGACCAATCAGACTAGTGAACATAAAGACCAATCAGACTAGTGAACATAAAGACCAATCAGACTAGTGAACATAAAGACCAATCAGACTAGTGAACATAAAGACCAATCAGACTAGTGAACATAAAGACCAATCAGACTAGTGAACATAAAGACCAATCAGACTAGTGAACATAAAGACCAATCAGACTAGTGAACATAAAGACCAATCAGACTAGTGAACATGAAGACCAATCAGACTAGTGAACATGAAGACCAATCAGACTAGTGAACATGAAGACCAATCAGACTAGTGAACATGAAGACCAATCAGACTAGTGAACATGAAGACCAATCAGACTAGTGAACATGAAGACCAATCAGACTAGTGAACATGAAGACCAATCAGACTAGTGAACATGAAGACCAATCAGACTAGTGAACATGAAGACCAATCAGACTAGTGAACATAAAGCAATCAGACTAGTGAACATGAAGAACAATCAGACTAGTGAACATAAAGACCAATCAGACTAGTGAACATGAAGACCAATCAGACTAGTGAACATGAAGACCAATCAGACTAGTGAACATGAAGACCAATCAGACTAGTGAACATAATCCATAGCTGTGTATTGTCGCTTTCCATGTTGTCTGTAGCTGGTGAGGTGTGGAAACACTTTGTTGCTATGTATTTTGTTTTGTTGCTTGCTCTATGTTAATCTGTCTGCGTGCTACGTGTTGCTTGCTCTATGTTAATCTGTCTGCGTGCTACGTGTTGCTTGTTCTATGTTAATCTGTCTGCGTGCTACGTGTTGCTTGTTCTATGTTGCTCTGTCTGCATGCTACGTGTTGCTTGCTCTATGTTAATCTGTCTGCGTGCTACGTGTTGCTTGTTCTATGTTAATCTGTCTGCGTGCTATGCGATGCTTGTTCTATGTTGCTCTGCATGGATTCACTGCTCATTGATTGGCTGTAGTGTTATTGTAATTGTTTTTAATAACCTGCCCAGGGACTACCTTTTAAAATTAGCCGGCTGGCTAAAACCGCCACTTTTACTGAAACATTGATTAATGTGCACTGTCCATGTAAAAAATTTAACCAGCTAACTGTCTCAATGGAAAACCATTAGAAGGCTTACTGACTCCTCTATAATGACTGTAATGTTATATTTATAAAGCCACTCTGTGAGACATAATATTTTTCTGAGAGAGAAATGAATGAATCAATTCATAAATTCCTGCAGCCAAAATGCCAAACCACATTTCAAGAGCTGGCTATAAACGGAGCCGTGATGTTTGAAGTGAAAAAAAGGTTGAAGGTGTTTTTGTTCCAAGCGAGGGCCACCCTGCTGGCCAAAGTGGCACCTTTCAGTTTTGCTGTTACTTTTCAAAAATAAATGATTGGACATTAACCAATAAGCCACAAAATGTAATGTGAAAACACTGAAGCTGCCCAGAATATCTTCCTGAACACAACACATCTCTGTGACAGAAAACAATGTGGATTTTTTGAGGAGACCCATTAAAAGGTTGGCAACAGACTGAGACAGACCGACTGACAGAGACTGATGATAGTGGAGAACGGTCATCATTGAAAAGGAGAAGCCTCAACAACAGACAGACAGACAGACAGACAGACACAGACAGACTGCTCAACAAATAACTAATTTATACTTTTTGTATATGAGCCTCATTGTTTCCATGTTTCCAACAGTGTGCTCTAAATCTTTTTTTAAACCTCCTCCTGATTGACATTATTTTCTATATAAAGAGTGCAGACGTCCATTGTTTCATTAAACTCTTCTTGTTGAGACAAGACTAAAATATAAACGCAACATGTGAAGTGTTGGTCCCATGTTTCGACCTGAAATAAAAGATCCCAGAAATTTTACATCCGTTAGTGAGCATTTCTCCTTTGCCAAGATAATCCGTCCACCTGACAGGTGTGGCATATCAAGAAGCTGATTAAACTGCATGATCATTACACAGGTGCACCTTGTGCTGGGGACAATTAAAGGCCACTCTAAAATGTGTAGTTTTGTCACACAACACAATGCCAAAGATGTTTCTAGTTTTGAGGGAGCGAGCATTTGGCCTGCTGACTGCAGAAATGTCCAACATAGATTTGCAAGAAAATTAAATGTTAATTTCTCTACCATAAGCCGCCTCCAACATTATTTTATAGAATTTGGCAGTACGTCCAACCGGCGTCATAACCGTGTAACCACGCCAGACCACGTGTAACCACGCCAGCCCAGGACCTCCACAACCGGCTTCTTCACCTGCAGGATCGTCTGAGACAAGCCACCTGGACAGCTGTATTTTTGTCTGTAATAAAGCCCTTTTGTGGGGAAAAATGAATTCTGATTGGCTGGGTCTGGCAAGCCCACCCATGGCTGTGCCCCTGTCATGTGAAATCCATAGATTAGGCCTAATGAATTGATTTAAATTGGTTGATTTTGTTATATGAACTGTAACTCAGTAAAATCGTTGAAATTGTTGCATGTTGAATTCCTATTTTTGTTCAGTATAGATTTTAATCCGAACAAGACTAACCTGGTTAAATCAAATTATACTAGCAGGATGTGGTCCCTGTATACTAACTCTATTGGTTAACTCCCATGAATTACCATCATTAACACAACAGTAATGGTAGTTGACCGTAGTAAATACATAGAGATCTTCATCATTTTCCCAGGGGTGTATTTTGCCAAAAAATGCAGCAATTTGCTAACGTGCCCGCAGTAGACAGATATGGCAGCTAACATGTATAGTAAATCATTCATAATAATTCATAATTGTGAGGTCTAGGACACACACAGAGGGTGTTTATCTACCGGTGTAGCGCTGTGTGTGAGAGAGAGAGAGCTGGGTCTGGACAGAGAGTTGGGTTTCACTATAATGAGGATCATACGCACTTCTGGCACATACGCTAGATTAATCAGCAAGGCTCTAATCGTGGAGAAATTAACTGTGTGTGTGTGTGTGTGTGTGTGTGTGTGTGTGTGTGTGTGTGTGTGTGTGTGTGTGTGTGTGTGTGTGTGTGTGTGTTTGTTCTTTCTACCACAGGCCTCCAGTCCACTGTTTTGCTTAAAACTCACCTTTTGACTTAGGGTTAGCCTCTCCTCCTCTTTCTCTTAATCTTTCTCCTTCTCTCCTCTCCTCTCCCCTCTTCTCTCTTCTCCCCCTCCTCTGCTCTCCTTATCTCCTCTACCTCTCCTCTACATCTCCTCTTCCCCCCCCCTCCCCTCCCCTCCCCTCCCCTCCCCTCCCCTCCCCTCCCCTCTCCTCTCCTCTCTCCTCCTCTACTCCTCCCCTCTCCTTCTCCTGTGTCCTCTACCTCTCCTTCCTTCTCCTCTACCTCTCCTTCCTTCTCCTCTACATTTCCTCTCCTCTACCTCTCCTCCCCTCTCCTCTACTTCTCTCCTCTCCTCTCCCCCTCTCCTTCCCTCACCTCTCCTCCCCTCCTCCTCCTCCCCTCTCCTCTCCTCTCCTCTCTCCTCCTCTACTCCTCCCCTCTCCTTCTCCTGTCTCCTCTACCTCTCCTTCCTTCTCCTCTACCTCTCCTCTCCTCTCCTCCCCTCTCCCCTCTCTTTCCCTCACCTCTCCTCCTCCCCTCTCCCCTCCTCCTCCTCCCCCTCCTCTCTCCCTTCCTCCTCCTCCCCCTCCTTCTACCCATCCTCCTTCTCATACACCTCCTCTCCTATCATGCCACCACAACCACAAAGTGTCCCCTTCCACTTTAATGGTTGAATTGGTTCCAACATGAGTGTTCCAGGGCAGCAGATTCCTGGCGGCTGACTTTTCTCTTCCCACTGATTGTAATTTATGTCATAAGTCTTAGCTGTCCAACACTCTGCCTGTTCCAAATACAACAGAGAGGACCCCGGCATGTGGATCCTTCCTATAGCATCATATAGGTTTGCGCCCCAATAATCTCTCCTTTCCTCCTGAAGTGCGCACTCGTTCACTACTCCCCACAATATTAAAAAAACATTGGATTGTGCTGGCATGGGTTCCACAATACGTCCTTACAAATCGATGAAGGGAAGTGAACAAGTGCACACTACATGAGAGAGGATAGATAATTGGGACATAACCATCATCAGTACTGCTCAGTCTGCATCATACAATCTCGGACTAGCTATAAGTGCCTTTGCGAAAGAAAAAGCCATTTGAAGTTATGAATGGGGGTGTTTTTCTTCTTCTGTATGTAATGTGAGGGCTCACGGCCATATGACCACACCAGGCTGCTGTTTACACTGACCTGTCATTAATCTGCATATGATTAGTCCCTGACATTAGCCTGACATGCTGGAGGGGGGGGGGGCTGATTAGCTGTGTGCCTCAGAAGAAGGGAGGGAGGGAGGGAGGGGTACAGCAGATGTACAAGTCACAGAGAGCTCTTTAAGTGAAACTGATCATGTTGCCGAGCGTGGACGGACCACCAGGCTTAGGAAAGGTGCATTTGGCAAAACGGAGCCCTTCTTGGATGATTAGGAGGAATTCCAAGCATCCAATGATTCCAATCCCAGATAATTGAGAGGATTCTAGAACGGTCTTTACTGTGTACAACATTCCAACTGGAAACGGTTCAAATAGGGAATTCCATTCTTGTTTTAACCAGTCGGAAATAACAGCTATGAAAATGAATGCTCTGGGTATGATTGACTCGAGCATTAAATTAAACTTGGCAGTATCCCACATAAAACTACACAGAACAAATGTATAATATGACTTTTCATTGTGGTCGAGACAAAGCTTTAAAAAAAAAAGTTTTCTGAACTATTATCTCATACTAGACAAAATAATGATGCTCATTCTTAACTCCTGAAGTATTTAATAGTTACAGTGCTTTCAGGAAGTATTCAGACCCCTGGACCTTCTCCACATGTTGTTGTGTTACAGCCTGAATTTAAAATGGATTAAAATGAGATTTTGTGTCACTGGCCAACACACAATACCCCCATAATGTCAAAGTGGAATTATTTTTATTTGACGTTTTTACACAAAAAAAAGTTTTTAAGTATACAGCCCCTTTGTTATGGCAAGCCTAAATAAGTTTACGGGTAAAAATGTGTTTAACAAGTCACATAATAAGTTGCATGGACTCTCTCTGTGTGCAATAACACTGTTTAACATGATTTTTGAATGACTACCTCATATCTGTAACCCAGACATACATCTGTAAGGTCCCTCATTTGAGCAGTGGATTTCAAACAGATGCAACCACAAAGACCAGGGAGGTTTTCCAATGAATCGCAAAGAAGATCACCTATTGGTAGATTTTTTTTTTTTTAAAGCAGACATTGAATATCCCTTTGAGCATGGCGAAGTTATTAATTACACTTTGGATGGTGTATCAATACACCCAGTCACTACAAAGATACAGGCGTCCTTCCTAACTCAGTTGCCGGAGAGGAAGGAAACTGCTCAGGGATTTCACCATGAAGCCAATGGTGACTTTAAAACAGTTACAGAGTTTAATGGCTGTGATAGGATAAAAACTGAGGATGGATCAACAACATTGTAGTTACTCCACAATAATAATATAAATGACGGAGGGAATAGAAGGAAGCCTGTACAGAATAAAAACATTCTGAAACATGCTTCCTGTTTGAAACTAGGCACTGGAGTAGTACTGAAAAAAATGTGCCAAAGCAGTAAATGTTTTGTCCTGAATACAAAGTGTTATGTTTGAGGCAAATCCAATATAACACATTACTGAGTACCACTCTCCATATTTTCAAGCATAGTGGTGGCTGCATCATGTTATGGGTATGCTTGTAATCGTTAAGAACTGAGGAGTTTTTCAGGATAAAAAAATAAACAGAATGGAGCTAAGTACAGGCAAAATCCTAGAGGAAAACCTGGTTCAGACTGCTTTCCAGTGAACACATACAGATTGTTTTGCTAAAGTTGTGGATAACACTGTGACAAGGTGTGATATCTCTTCATTATCTTTTGATAATTAAATCCGATAAATGTTTTCCACTTTCATCTTCGGGTCAGATCAAAATAATATTTTACTTCTTTCTGATTGAAATGTTGAAAATAGGAGAATATCCCACTGGGCACCGACATCAGTTCAACGTCTAGTTTTGATATAAATTTGGTTGAGTTGTCAACTAAAGTGAATTCAATGTGAAATCAACAACAAAAAAATCACCATGTCATTGGATTAAAGGTTGGGTGGAAAAAAATACAAAATGCCCTTAGATTGATGTCTTCTTGCAAATTCAATTAGTTTTCCACGTTGATTCAATGTCATCACATTGATTTATTTGTGTTGAAATGACAATGTTGATTGAACCAGTTTTTGACCAGTGAGATGTGTTGTTGAAACTACCACAACTCAAAAAACCACATGGAAACTGGAGATATTTTCACATCGGTTAGAAGACAATCTGCAGAACACAGTCAGATGTTGTGTTGGATGTTGGAATGTTGCCTTTTTATACGAGGGTCACCAAAACAGAAAGAGAAACGCAACACTGTTATGTCAATCAGTCATATCGATATCGTGTTGAAATCAAGTGTGGAAGAGGGGGATGAGGTCCTGATAAAATAACAGCTCAAAAACCACACAGAATCTGGGAATAATGTGTACATCACTGGTTAGAGGACAATTCTTAGAAGACAGCTAGCTACATTTTTACATGTTGCATTTTGATTAAAGTGAGTCACCAACACGGTAAGTGTAAAGCAACACTTTTTTTGTTAATCACTTCCATTGATATTACTCAGAAAACAATAGAACAGGGGGGCAAATGTTTGGGGTGTAGTGCTGTTTAACCTAACACTATTCAAAGGCCACAGTGAAACTTAGAAAAAACCCATTTGAACATCTTAGCCATGTTCTGTTATAATCTCCACCCGGCACAGCCAGAAGAGGACTGGCCACCACTCAGAGAGAGCCTGGTTCCTCTCCAGGTTTCTTCCTAGGTTTTGGCCTTTCTAGGGAGTTTTTCCTAGCCACCGTGCTTCTACACCTGCATTTCTTGCTGTTTGGGGTTTTTGTACAGCACTTTGAGATATCAGCTGATGTACGAAGGGCTATATAAATACATTTGATTTGATATACATGATTGGTTAGATAAGAATTTGTAGAAGGCTTCTGTGTATATTTTGGGATGTCAGATGTTGATTTCGGCAGGCTGCCATCACAGAACAGGGAACAATCCACTTGTTCTGTTGGTTAATAACTTCACCAATCACGACGCGGCATAGGATATCAACAGGGACAACGGTTGGTTGCTATTTCAGTGATAGTTTGACTGTCAAATCCGTGGTTTGTTGTGTGGCCAGCAACTTTTATAGACGGGTTGGGTTGTTTAGTAACAAAACCGACACGTGAGCAAGCATTGGTCAAAACAGTCGTGGTCGGCTTAGATTGTTGATATCATGTGAACTATATTTAATGTCCAAAGTTATTGAAAACCTAAATAAAGTTGCACAATGAGCACTTGTCTCTCAAATACCTTGTTACCGTTTTTGGTTAGTTAACTAGCAAATGTTTTGCCATATTAACATAGAGGTGATGTTTTCCACTGCGTGTACTTGGACACCACGCCACAACCTTTCCCACTCTCCCACATCGAATAGCCTGAAGCCACAGGGCTCTTCTCGCAGGCTCTATTTCCATACCTGGGAGCACTGGGAACCGTAGGTCGGGATTTTTGACCTGGCTACATGTATATTGAACGACACAGCAGCTTTTCGGCATGTTTTGTTATTTCTGTGTAACAAAAAAATTGATTACGAAGTTCGGTCTTTTACACTGGGAGTCAGTTGGGTCTTTTACACTGGGAGTCAGTTGGGTCTTTTACACTGGGAGACAGTTGGGTCTTTTCCCCTGGGAGTCAGTTGGGTCTTTTACACTGGGAGTCAGTTGGGTCTTTTACACTGGGAGTCAGTTGGGTCTTTTACACTGGGAGACAGTTGGGTCTTTTCCCCTGGGAGTCAGTTGGGTCTTTTCCCCTGGGAGTCAGTTGGGTCTTTTACACTGGGAGACAGTTGGGTGTTTTACACTGGGAGACAGTTGGGTCTTTTCCCCTGGGAGTCAGTTGGGTCTTTTACACTGGGAGACAGTTGGGTCTTTTCCCCTGGGAGTCAGTTGGGTCTTTTCCCCTGGGAGTCAGTTGGGTCTTTTCCCCTGGGAGTCAGTTGAGTCTTTTCCCCTGGGAGTCAGTTGGGTCTTTTACACTGGGAGTCAGTTGGGTCTTTTCCCCTGGGAGTCAGTTGGGTCTTTTACACTGGGAGTCAGTTGGGTCTTTTCCCCTGGGAGTCAGTTGGGTCTTTTACACTGGGAGTCAGTTGGGTCTTTTACACTGGGAGTCAGTTGGGTCTTTTACACTGGGAGACAGTTGGGTCTTTTCCCCTGGGAGTCAGTTGGGTCTTTTCCCCTGGGAGTCAGTTGGGTCTTTTCCCCTGGGAGTCAGTTGGGTCTTTTACACTGGGAGACAGTTGGGTCTTTTCCCCTGGGAGTCAGTTGGGTCTTTTACACTGGGAGACAGTTGGGTCTTTTCCCCTGGGAGTCAGTTGGGTCTTTTCCCCTGGGAGTCAGTTGGGTCTTTTCCCCTGGGAGTCAGTTGAGTCTTTTCCCCTGGGAGTCAGTTGGGTCTTTTACACTGGGAGTCAGTTGGGTCTTTTCCCCTGGGAGTCAGTTGGGTATTTTACACTGGGAGTCAATTGGGTCTTTTCCCCTGGGAGTCAGTTGGGTCTTTTCCACTGGGAGTCAGTTGGGTCTTTTACACTGGGAGACAGTTGGGTCTTTTACACTGGGAGACAGTTGGGTCTTTTACACTGGGAGTCAGTTGGTCTTTTACACTGGGAGTCAGTTGGTCTTTTACACTGGGAGTCAGTTGGGTCTTTTCCCCTGGGAGTCAGTTGGGTCTTTTCCCCTGGGAGTCAGTTGGGTCTTTTCCCCTGGGAGTCAGTTGGGTATTTTACACTGGGAGTCAATTGGGTCTTTTCCCCTGGGAGTCAGTTGGGTCTTTTCCACTGGGAGTCAGTTGGGTCTTTTACACTGGGAGACAGTTGGGTCTTTTACACTGGGAGACAGTTGGGTCTTTTACACTGGGAGTCAGTTGGTCTTTTACACTGGGAGTCAGTTGGTCTTTTACACTGGGAGTCAGTTGGGTCTTTTACACTGGGAGTCGGAAAGAAAACGATAGGCATTAATTCCGAATTGTTAAGGTTTGGGATAGGCTTCAAATAGTCTTCAGGAGTTCTGGAAGCTTGGGCCTCACCTGGGAGTACAGCAACAGTCTCTGTCTGTCTCACAGCCATTCCATCAACATGTATAGTACATAACCACTAGAATTCATACCAACTGCTATGAACGCAAACACGGGCCCAAATTCACTTTGTCCCATTCTTTAATCTTGTCTGAGATATATGTTTTAGTTCAGACACCTGTATGATACACATTAAATCAAATGTATTCACTTTGGACATGAAACTTATATTAGGCCTTTAATATCATCATCTCTGTGTGTTTTTGTCTGGATGATTATGTGCATCAACAATACTATTATGATGGAGCTTACTGCTCTATTAGGATGGAGCTTACTGCTCTATTAGGATGGAGCTTACTGCTCTATTAGGATGGAGCTTACTGCTCTATTATGATGGAGCTTACTGCTCTATTAGGATGGAGCTTACTGCTCTATTAGGATGGAGCTTACTGCTCTATTAGGATGGAGCTTACTGCTCTATTATGATGGAGCTTACTGCTCTATTAGGATGGAGCTTACTGCTCTATTATGATGGAGCTTACTGCTCTATTAGGATGGAGCTTACTGCTCTATTAGGATGGAGCTTACTGCTCTATTAGGATGGAGCTTACTGCTCTATTAGGATGGAGCTTACTGCTCTATTAGGATGGAGCTTACTGCTCTATTAGGATGGAGCTTACTGCTCTATTAGGATGGAGCTTACTGCTCTATTAGGATGGAGCTTACTGCTCTATTAGGATGGAGCTTACTGCTCTATTGTGATGGAGCTTACTGCTCTATTATGATGGAGCTTACTGCTCTATTAGGATGGAGCTTACTGCTCTATTAGGATGGAGCTTACTGCTCTATTAGGATGGAGCTTACTGCTCTATTAGGATGGAGCTTACTGCTCTATTATGATGGAGCTTACTGCTCTATTAGGATGGAGCTTACTGCTCTATTATGATGGAGCTTACTGCTCTATTATGATGGAGCTTACTGCTCTATTAGGATGGAGCTTACTGCTCTATTAGGATGGAGCTTACTGCTCTATTAGGATGGAGCTTACTGCTCTATTAGGATGGAGCTTACTGCTCTATTAGGATGGAGCTTACTGCTCTATTAGGATGGAGCTTACTGCTCTATTAGGATGGAGCTTACTGCTCTATTAGGATGGAGCTTACTGCTCTATTAGGATGGAGCTTACTGCTCTATTAGGATGGAGCTTACTGCTCTATTAGGATGGAGCTTACTGCTCTATTGTGATGGAGCTTACTGCTCTATTATGATGGAGCTTACTGCTCTATTAGGATGGAGCTTACTGCTCTATTAGGATGGAGCTTACTGCTCTATTAGGATGGAGCTTACTGCTCTATTAGGATGGAGCTTACTGCTCTATTATGATGGAGCTTACTGCTCTATTAGGATGGAGCTTACTGCTCTATTGTGATGGAGCTTACTGCTCTATTATGATGGAGCTTACTGCTCTATTATGATGGAGCTTACTGCTCTATTAGGATGGAGCTTACTGCTCTATTAGGATGGAGCTTACTGCTCTATTAGGATGGAGCTTACTGCTCTATTAGGATGGAGCTTACTGCTCTATTAGGATGGAGCTTACTGCTCTATTAGGATGGAGCTTACTGCTCTATTAGGATGGAGCTTACTGCTCTATTGGGATGGAGCTTACTGCTCTATTAGGATGGAGCTTACTGCTCTATTAGGATGGAGCTTACTGCTCTATTAGGATGGAGCTTACTGCTCTATTAGGATGGAGCTTACTGCTCTATTAGGATGGAGCTTACTGCTCTATTAGGATGGAGCTTACTGCTCTATTAGGATGGAGCTTACTGCTCTATTAGGATGGAGCTTACTGCTCTATTAGGATGGAGCTTACTGCTCTATTAGGATGGAGCTTACTGCTCTATTGTGATGGAGCTTACTGCTCTATTATGATGGAGCTTACTGCTCTATTAGGATGGAGCTTACTGCTCTATTAGGATGGAGCTTACTGCTCTATTAGGATGGAGCTTACTGCTCTATTAGGATGGAGCTTACTGCTCTATTATGATGGAGCTTACTGCTCTATTAGGATGGAGCTTACTGCTCTATTGTGATGGAGCTTACTGCTCTATTATGATGGAGCTTACTGCTCTATTATGATGGAGCTTACTGCTCTATTGTGATGGAGCTTACTGCTCTATTATGATGGAGCTTACTGCTCTATTATGATGGAGCTTACTGCTCTATTGTGATGGAGCTTACTGCTCTATTATGATGGAGCTTACTGCTCTATTATGATGGAGCTTACTGCTCTATTAGGATGGAGCTTACTGCTCTATTAGGATGGAGCTTACTGCTCTATTAGGATGGAGCTTACTGCTCTATTGTGATGGAGCTTACTGCTCTATTGTGATGGAGCTTACTGCTCTATTAGGATGGAGCTTACTGCTCTATTGTGATGGAGCTTACTGCTCTATTAGGATGGAGCTTACTGCTCTATTGTGATGGAGCTTACTGCTCTATTAGGATGGAGCTTACTGCTCTATTGTGATGGAGCTTACTGCTCTTTTAGGATGGAGCGTACTGCTCTATTGTGATGGAGCTTACTGCTCTATTAGGATGGAGCTTACTGCTCTATTGTGATGGAGCTTACTGCTCTATTAGGATGGAGCTTACTGCTCTATTGTGATGGAGCTTACTGCTCTATTAGGATGGAGCTTACTGCTCTATTGTGATGGAGCTTACTGCTCTATTAGGATGGAGCTTACTGCTCTATTATGATGGAGCTTACTGCTCTATTATGATGGAGCTTACTGCTCTATTAGGATGGAGCTTACTGCTCTATTATGATGGAGCTTACTGCTCTATTAGGATGGAGCTTACTGCTCTATTAGGATGGAGCTTACTGCTCTATTAGGATAGAGCTTACTGCTCTATTAGGATGGAGCTTACTGCTCTATTGTGATGGAGCTTACTGCTCTATTATGATGGAGCTTACTGCTCTATTAGGATGGAGCTTACTGCTCTATTATGATGTAGCTTACTGCTCTATTATGATGGAGCTTACTGCTCTATTATGATGGAGCTTACTGCTTTATTATTAGGGTCTCCTGCCTAACGCTATAGTCAGTCTCCACTGGCCCAGGGCCTCCTGCCTAACCCTCTAGTCAGTCTCCACTGGCCCAGGGCCTCCTGCCTAACCCTCTAGTCAGTCTCCACTGGCCCAGGGCCTCCTGCATAACCCTCTAGTCAGTCTCCACTGGCCCAGGGCCTCCTGCCTATCCCTCTAGTCAGTCTCCACTGGCCCAGGGCCTCCTGCCTAACCCTATAGTCAGTATCTACTGGCCCAGGGCCTCCTGCCTAACCCTATAGTCAGTCTCCACTGGCCCAGGGCCTCCTGCCTAACCCTCTAGTCATTCTCCACTGGCCCAGGGCCTCCTGCCTAACCCTCTAGTCAGTCTCCACTGGCCCAGGGCCTCCTGCCTAACCCTCTAGTCAGTCTCCACTGGCCCAGGGCCTCCTGCCTAACCCTCTAGTCAGTCTCTAACAGGGAGTTACTACAGGAGTGGACTGTTGTATTGTCCATAGGGCTTCTCCACTTCTTAATTCAATGGAGTATTAGCTCTTCAAATGGTATAATGTAATGGAAATGTGGAAACTCCTTCAAGACTGTTGGAAAAGCATTATAGGTGAAGCTGGTTGAGAGAATGCTAAGGGTGTGCAAAGCTGTCATCAAGGCAAAGGGTGGCTACTTTGAAGAATGTCAAATATACAATATATTTTGATTTGTTTAACACTTTTTTGGTTACTACATAATTCCATATGTGTTATTTCATAGTGTTGATGTCTTCTCTATTATTCTACAATGTATAAAAGAGTAAATATTAAGAACAACCCTTGAATGAGTAGATATGTCCAAACTTTTGACTGGTACTGTATATAAAATATATATTTTTAGTTGTGCTTTTCCTTAGGGTTCTTTTTAGTTGTTCAGTTTTTATTGTTATTCTTGTGTTTTTTTTATCCTCTAATTTTTGTTGTGTAGTAAATATTAAAGTTTTTAATTTTTATAGTTTTTATTAGGTTTTCCCTGTGAAGCACATTGGGTTGCATTCCATGTCTGAAATGCGCTGCAGAAATAAAGCTTGATTTGATTTGATTTGATTTGAACCGCGCTCACTGTTGCCCCTAGTGACCGGTTTCCACGTCATCTCCCAACCGAATACTGACTGACCTGTATCATGGGTGACAAAATCAACAGTACAAAACCAACGACATTGATTTGTTTTAAACAAGTGATCTTGTGTCATCTGTTGACTATAAACGTATATACTAACATCACCAATCGGAGGTAAAAAGGTTGTGTAATTCCCCCCAACTTGATCTGGCCAAAACTGCAGCTTGTGTGAGCTAAAACATACTGTCCACATCATGTAAAGTAGCATAACATCATTTAATTAGGTATTGCAAAATAATTCAATATCTTAACATAGAATTATAGTAAATTAAGAAAATTCACGACTTTAACATATATTTCTAAGCCCAACTAAACCAGGAGCTCTAGTCTAGAGCGACCATACGGTCTGTGCAGCAGGCTGAACGTTCGAAGTCCCTAGCCAGCATCCTGACTTCTTGGGAAATTAACACAATAACAAAACACATTAAACTACTTCGATGTAATTTCTATTTTCCTCTGAGTATCTGGCCAACTATCGATTAACATCAGGAAGTGATTATGCGTAATTACGCTGTGTAGAGGGAGCGAAGCTGTGCTGCGCTTGAAGGAGGTGCGCGTTGGAGAGTCAAGGTCGGGTGGGTAAATGAGCGTTACCACAAGTCATCAACTGAGAGAATGAGTTGAAGGAAAAGGTGACCCAGTTCAAAGGATTGATTACTCATAAATTATTGATTAAATACTGCATAATGAGAGAGGCTTCTGTTGGTAGCGAGCCTCAATGGTGGCGCTATACGTTACCTGAGGCATAGCTTAGCCTAATTACTGTACCACAACATACTAATGACCTTTTCATGATCATGTACTGCTCACAGTTACAGGCTAATATTATTCTACCTCTGGGGTGTCTACAAGTACGACGTTGTGTCTACATTCAAACTAATAGCATTGCCAGCTATAAACAGAATACATGTTTTTTATTCATTCTTAAAAAATTCCACAAGAACGTAAAAGCATGTTCTGCCTTTTTTATTTTATTTTTACAGCAATGATATAGATGACATGTAGGCTAATAATGATAGTGTTTGGCGCATTTGGACGTTTGCTTGCATGTAATAAACGCTTCCCATTGGGCACAGACGTCAGTTCAACGTCTAGTTTTGATTTACATTTGGTTGTCAACTAACCTGAATTCAACATGAAATCAACAAAACATTTCACCATGACATTGGATTTAGGTTAAAAGTAGGGTGAAGAAAATACCAAATTCTCTTAGTTGATGACTTTTAAAAAAATCCAATCAGTTTTTCATGTTGATTCAATGTCATCACAGATATAACACAAAGTAGAAATTTGTGGAACCAACTTGATTCAACCAGTTTTTGCCCAGTGGTTTGTGTCTGTTAAATTTGTATTAAACTCCTTGTTCCTTACATGCACATTTTATAACGAAACATTAACAACACATTATTATTATGAAATACAGGAGGTATTTATTTGCATGTTAGGCGTTGGCATCTCCTGGCTCCTGTTGAAAGTGGTCAGATGCCAAAAAACGACAACACATTTCACGATGCATCACTTGTTTTATTAGAAGGGGATAGAGAGCAACATGGATGGATTTCCACCGTTACGGTTAGGCTGGCACACTGGGGATGAAATATCCACCTCAAAAGGCTAGCTAGCCTATTTAAACGGCCTGTAAATCCCTTGTTACTATACTCATAAAACGAGTGTTATTTCTATCGCCATGGTCTTTCTGCCGTAGTGGTATTGTTGTTGGTTAACCAGGGCCGGCTCTAGCCTTTTGTTGGCCCTAAGAGAGATTTGGTTGTGGGGCCCCCTACCTCGCCAAATAAAATTTTAGTGGTCCCTCTCCTGATGGCGGAGAGAAACATTTAAGTTTTAAAGTTCATTTCCTAGGTGAAAAATGTGTTGTTGTGCCCTTGAGCAAGGCACTTAACCCTAATTGCTACAGGGTCGCCGTCAATAATGGCTGATCCCTGGCTCTGACCCCACTCTGCGAGGGTGTCTCAGGGGGAGTGGGATATGGAGTCAGTTATAATGTTGTCACACTGTGGTCTGAAATAGGACAAATATGAGCACACACCTAATTATCTTTTCTTATTATCGTCTTAGTCATTCCATTTCTATGGGAGATTCACAGCCGCAATTTATGGAAGATGCACAACTTTGGAGATAACAATAGATGATGAAGTCAAAGATACTGGTTCCCCCTATCCATCTGGTTCTCCTATCCATCTGGTTTCCCCTGTCCATCTGGTTTCCCACGTCCATCTGGTTTCCTCTAGCCATCTGGTTTCTCCTGTCCATCTGGTTTCCTCTAGCCATCTGGTTTCTCCTGTCCATCTGGTTCTCCTATCCATCTGGTTTCCCCTGTCCATCTGGTTTCCCCTGTCCACCTGGTTTCCCCTGTCCATCTGGTTTCCTCTAGCCATCTGGTTTCTCCTGTCCATCTGGTTCTCCTATCCATCTGGTTTCCCCTGTCCATCTGGTTTCCCCTGTCCATCTCGTTTCTCCTGTCCATCTGGTTGAGCTCCGGGGCCCTAAGCAGCCATTTATTTTGCCTATGCCTGGCCCTGAGGCTAACCAACACTTTAGAGAGAGATAATTCATTCAGATCAGAAATGTCATAGTTATCAGAATTATTAGTATAATTCATAATTGCCTATAGCCTGTTAGATGAGTAGGCCTTTACCCTTGGATTCCTATAGCCTGCTAGATGAGTAGGCAGATAGCAAGGGCTAGAAAGTTAGCCTTTGGGGGACGTCGCGATGGGGTTAAGTCTGTTTATGCCTCTTCATGCGGTGACATTGATAGACCTGTCGTGGGTCCGGATATTGTAGCCCAGGAGTATGCTTCGGTGGTAGCACAGGAGCTCTGGCAGGGCTAGCTTCAAGCTAAGTGGATGGAAACGCTAGCCAGGAGTAATCATCCGGGGTTGCGGTTAGCTAGTTAGCTAGTTGTGAAGATCCAGATGAAAATGTTCCGTTTGCGGTGGGAATCCGGGGATAAAAATAATGGGTCCGTTATGCTCTGGTTAGAGTCGCGTTGTTCGAACTGGCGAGAGCTTTCCGAGCTAAAGGTTAGCTGATGACCGCTAGCAATGGTTTGCTGACTGATAGCTGGTAGTTAGCTGGCTAGCTTCAGTTGAGGGGTTCCGGATCCAAAGTAAATATAAATACTTTAGAAAAAAAAAGCAGATCCACGCCACATTGGGTGAGGCGGGTTGCAGGAGAGTATTTAGATGTTGAGGTATAGCAAAAAAAATTAAAAGATATGCAAAGAAAAATATGTAAAAAAACGATATATACAAGGGACACGACACGACAAGACGTCTGACTGCTACGCCATCTTGGATTTGACAGTAGTTGAGTAGGCCTTTACCCTTGGATTCCTATAGCATGTTAGATGAGTAGGCCTTTACCCTTGGATTCCTATAGCATGTTAGATGAGTAGGCCTTTACCCTTGGATTCCTATAGCCTGTTAGATGAGTAGGCCTTTACCCTTGGATTCCTATAGCCTGTTAGATGAGTAGGCCTTTACCCTTGGATTCCTATAGCCTGTTAGATGAGTAGGCCTTTACCCTTGGATTCCTATAGCCTGTTAGATGAGTAGGCCTTTACCCTTGGATTCCTATAGCCTGTTAGATGAGTAGGCCTTTACCCTTGGATTCCTATAGCATGTTAGATGAGTAGGCCTTTACCCTTGGATTCCTATAGCCTGTTAGATGAGTAGGCCTTTACCCTTGGATTCCTATAGCCTGTTAGATGAGTGGGCCTTTACCCTTGGATTAGTGATACAGGATTATACATTTAAGTGGCAACTATAATTCATGTAAACACAGTATTTGACACTGTAGCCATGGGAACTAGTTCAATAATAATAGAGTGTTGGGTTAGTATAAGCATGATTTAAATCAAATCAAGCCTGCTGATCAATCTGCAGCATTCTTATTGCTTCCAGACCACGTAC
The DNA here is from genome assembly GCF_057628025.1 of Oncorhynchus mykiss. Taxonomy (NCBI): domain Eukaryota; kingdom Metazoa; phylum Chordata; class Actinopteri; order Salmoniformes; family Salmonidae; genus Oncorhynchus; species Oncorhynchus mykiss. The sequence goes on from NC_143028.1 coordinate 84,417,933, forward strand.
AAGGCCAAACATCAATAGTCATTTAACTGAAATATTGGCATTTTGTTTAAAACAAATCAATGACATTTTTAACAATTCCATATGAATAAATGATGCTGTTTTTTTTCAATCCCCACCACACGAGTGAATGGACCAGAGTCTCCAGAAGGGTCAAACCTGCAGGTGTTTATATTTTGAGGTTCTTTGGATATTCATCTACAGATTATAAATCTACTTTTCCATAAGGGCTAGCCATCTTGGTAAAGTGATACGGGTCCCTGGGCCGGTAGGCTACCTCACATCCAAACAGTCATGTAATTAGGCCTGTTGAATGCCACGTAAAGTGCTTTTTAAATTGTATCACATTTTGGAAAGGGGACTCATAGGTTTCTGCAGTTCTTCGTGGACGAAGTTTTGCTGAAATTAGGGAACCCATTAGTAGTGGGGAAAAATCTAGAAAATAAACAAGAAGCGCGAAATAGAAATAGGTTTACGGCATGTCGATGTATTGTTTTATTCATGTGGCATTGACTTGTTGTTTTGTATTACAATCCATTTAGGCCTTTCGTTTTTCTTGGTTAGGTGTCATCAAAAAGTTTAGTTTATATTGTAAGATTTAGTTCCTTAAGCGAAAGCACTGTACGCTACAAAGCGCTACACTATACCGTGGCGGTAATAGTAGTCGGCTGATTAGGCCTATTTGTCTGTGAGATGTTGAATTGGTATTGTCCTTGTACTTCCTACTGTTATAGACACATACTGTATCTGCAGGCTATGTAAAACATGCATCATTAAGGTTTTGTATTTGACAAGAGCCTTTCCTTTATTTACCGCCCTATTTTTACACTGACATTAGTAGCCTATAGAATATCATATTGATTTAAGTGTAGGCTAGAGCCTAGCCTAGAAGTTCAGTTCTAGTTAATAGGCTAAGCTTACGTTTTTTGGTGTGATATGATACAATATGTTGACGTTTTTTGGTGTGATATGATACAATATGTTGACGTTTTTTGGTGTGATATGATACAATATGTTGACGTTTTTTGGTGTGATATGATACAATATGTCGACGTTTTTTGGTGTGATATGATACAATATGTCGACGTTTTTTGGTGTGATATGATACAATATGTCGACGTTTTTTGGTGTGATATGATACAATATGTCGACGTTTTTTGGTGTGATATGATACAATATGCCGATGTTAAAAAAAATAAAACAAGTATAGGCTATCAAAAAGCGATTAAATTTAACTTAAATATTTTGCTATGGCCTAAATTATGAATTGTATTTAATTGTAGCATAATTCATTAATGTTATAGGCCTATTGACCAGGAACATTAGGGTAAAAATTGGGAATTCCAATAGTATTCTGGAATTGTTTGGTTTTGGGCCTATTCATGCCTATTTTATTAGGCTAGTATGCATCCAACATCGTTCCCCGAAAAGTGCATGTTATATAGCTACTTAGTCGGACGGTAGGAGTAGATTGAATATGAGACACTTTCATTTCACGTAAACACAAATCAACTATAGTCTATGTCATATTGTCACGGGCCAACGTGTTTCAAGCGGCTATTTTGTGCTTTCAAGACAAATGGGACCTAGGTCAAAAATAAAAGAAAAAATTAAAAGCGAAGTCAAATCATGACGTCAATGGTTTTCAGGTCGGAAAGTCGGAGCTCAAGAAAGAGGCCCGAATTCCCGACTTGGAATTCCGAGTTAGGTGACCGTTCAAAATGATTTTTCTGAGATCCGAGTTCCCAGTTTTTTTGAATGCAACATGAATCTGCTGCCTGCTAGTGTAGAAAACGGGCCAGGATCGCATCTCTGTGATTGGAGGGTATATTCTTTCTGCAAAATGACTGATAGGTGAGCTTCAATTATCTTATGCCGGGTTAAAAACAACTGAGAACTTTAAAAAAAAACAAGCTCCAACTGGGAAAATCGTTTTGAACGGTCATCCAACTCGGACATCTTTCTAAAACTCCGAATTTACGACCTGAAGATCACTGATGTCATTATTTGACTTTTTCCGAGTTCCCAGTTGTCTTGAAAGCACCATTACACCTGCCACGGGAGAGACAGCATAACTGTGCATAAAAGTGCGCGGCACGTCAGTGCTTGTCGGAACTCTGAGATTTCAGCCTTGCTACTGGTTGTAGTTATACAAGTGCCGCGTTCATCGAAAGCAAGTCAGACATTTCCGAGTTTCCTAGTTCTGAGTAGCATTTGAACGCGGCATAAATGGTTGTGACTAGATGGATTACATCTACAGTAACCTAATTATCCTAACCTGCTACATTAATTATCCTAACCTGCTACATTAATTATCCTAACCTGCTACATTAATTCTCCTACCCTGCTACATTAATTTTCATAACCTGCTACATTAATTATCCTAACCTGCTACATTAATTATCCAAACCTGCTACATTAATTATCCCAACCTGCTACATTAATTACCATAACCTGCTACATGAATTATCCTAACCTGCTGCATTAATTACCCTAACATGTTACATTAATTACCCTAACCTGTTACATTAATTATCCTAACCTGCTACATTAATTATCCTAACTTGCTGCGTAAGTTCTCCTAACCTGCAACATTAGTTCTCCTAACCTGCTACGAAAAAGTCACTTCTGTTCGTAGCTGTATTCCACTTAGTCAAAACCCAGGTTAATGGAGACAGAGAGAACGTGTTATATGACGATGTAAAAACAATACTCCTCAAGTAAGACAATAAACATCATTGAGAGTTTTTCAACCCAGTGATTCTGGAGAAGGCCATTATGAAGAAATGTCGACCAAGGTTATTTAACCAATCCGTCCGTTGCCTTGGAATCTACACTAATTAGCCTCTATTCAAATCAACAGAAGTTCATTTAAGTCAAATCCTTTGATGTGAAGACTTCTGTAAATATTTTTGTAAGAATAAATAACTTCGAATCTCTGAAACTATTCTTGCGTTACCACATATTTACCAGGCAGTGTAAACACTCCCTCACAGAGCTGGAGGGTTTAATGAAAATTGAAGATCTCCTGCAACCAACTTTATTGCTAAACACTTCGTCCTGAAATGGAACATGCAAAAAGCCATCGTCGGGTGATGTGGTTCAACCAAACTGCTTTATTTGAAGAGCGTCACCAGCGCTAGGTTGAGGTTATACTGTTTGTAGACCTATAAATATATATCACTTTGAAAGGAGGAAAATGTCAATAATGTCACTGCGACTAAAAACATAAAAATGCTACCGCGATATTTGTTAGATGCTAAATAGTTGATGCTCCTGTTACGTCGTGTTTGATAGTATTTCAGAGACTGTTGCAATCTGATATGTGGATACAGTGTAACCTAAATAATCTTCATTTTCACTATATTGTTACATTTGCAAAACGTTTAGGTTTAATTGTGAGTATTGATCCCATACTTTGATACAAACGAATGCATCAGACAGTCCTTTCTTATCAAAGATTGTTACAGCTACAATTAGGGGGACCACATTTAAAATACCCAAATGCAGGACAAAGGGATGATTTAGCCGGACATTTGGGACAAGTAAAACGTCCCGCTGCACGGATGGAGATCGTTGAAGCTTGCCTATAGTTTTTGTCCTCGTGCAAAATGTGGTCATGCAGAAACGAGATACCAAATGTGTGACGGTTTTATAAAAAGCTGGGAATACTTGGCCAAGGGAATAGTTTCTGGTCTCAGGGAATGTAAAACAGGAAGGGAGACTTTAAATACCGAATTGAGTGAAGAAGCAGCAAATATGTTGAATGGGCACTAACTAGCATGGAGAGCATCACAAGGTTGACGAAATCAGCTTCTATCTTTTCAGTCTCATCACCATTCTGTCTAAAACGGCCATTTACTTACTTTCAGAGCTCTTCGTCGGGAGCATGCTTTTTTTGTAAGTAGTTAACTGTACTCTAACTTTAGCTCGAATTTAGAACGAAATTATTTAATATGTGATCGATATTACATTGGCCTATGAAGCCTCGCCTTGCGCTGCACAGAATATCAGATCTCAACAATGATTGGAGAAATGTTTAACGTCACCAGTAAAACATCATTATGATATATATATATATATATATATATATATATATATATATATATCTTGTCAAACGGGCAACGTGACTGCAAACAAAGATATGCATGTGACGAGATGCTCATGTCTCCGCCATAACTATGCGAGTCTGTCCCAAAGGCATGAAGGCAATACAGAAGTTTAGATCCAAAGTAAGCCGATAGAAACGCATTGGCTTTTTTTTTAAAACATATTTTGGCGAGAGTGAAACCTCTAGCTTTGCCTCTTCCTCTCTACTGCAAAAGCTGGGACCGAGAGACTGAAAAACAGCTTATATCTCAAGGCCATCAAACTGCTAAACAGCCACCACTAACTCAGAGGGGCTGCTGCCAACTATGAGTCCAAATCACTGGCCACTTTACTAAATGGATCACTTGTCACTTTATACAATGCCACTGTAAATAATGGCACTTTAATAATGTTTACATATCTTACATTACACATATCATATGTATATACTGTATTGTATACCATCTACTGCATCTTGTCTATGCCGCTCGGCCATCACTCATCCATATATTTATATGTACATATTCTCATTCACCCCTTTAGATTTGTGTGTATTAGGTAGTTGTTGTGGAATTGTTAGATTACTTGTGAGATGTTACTGCATTGTCGGAACTAGAAGCATAGGCCTTTCACTACACTCGCATTAACATCTGCTAACCCTGTGAATGTGACCAATAGAATATGATTTGATTTGATTTGAACAGCTACAGGTTATAATGTCTGACTGAAAGAGACAAAACTACTTTTTTTGTAAATTAGTGGCGTTTGAATTTGTTGATAAGATTCGGGACATACTTGTTTGGTTGCGGGACCCGAACAAAATGTGGAAGCTTAGCTACAATGGACGATAGGAGTAGGACACTAGACTTACTGTATATGGTCAGCAACCTGGTCAGGAACCTGGTCAGGAACCTGCCCCGGAACACTGGATCTCTGCTGACGCACATCGATTATTATTCTTATTGGGGGGAATTCCGACCCTAGTTAGGCGTGCATAAGTAGAACATAATTCCCCCTTTAGGCACTTTTCTCTCTACACATATTCTGACTATTTTAAACATGAGAATAGCATGCTATTCACCCGCTATTCGTTTGGGGTGGGAATCGAATAAATTAAGGTGTGGCGGAGATGTGTCTACAGAGACGCCGTATTCTTAACTTAATTGAATTACCTCATAATTCCACCACATTTACATGCGAGGAGAAACATGAATAATGTTGAGCAACCTGTGGGTTCCAAGCGGGAAAAGCATCTACTTATTTTTTTACCCATGAAAATAACACCATTCTCCATGCACTGTAAATAACACCATTCTCCACACACTGTAAATAACACAATTATCCATGCACTGCAAATAACACCATTCTCCATGCACTGCAAATAACACCATTCTCCATGCACTGTAAATAACACCATTCTTCATGCACTGTAAATAACACCATTATCCAAGCACTGTAAATAACACCATTCTCCAAGCACTGTAAATAACACCATTCTCCAAGCACTGTAAATAACACCATTCTCCATGCACTGTAAATAACACCATTCTCCATGCACTGTAAATAACACAATTCTCCACACACTGTAAATAACACAATTCTTCATGCACTGCAAATAACACCATTCTCCATGCACTGCAAATAACACCATTCTCCATGCACTGTAAATAACACCATTCTTCATGCACTGTAAATAACACCATTATCCAAGCACTGTAAATAACACCATTATCCAAGCACTGTAAATCACACCATTCTCCAAGCACTGTAAATAACACCATTCTCCATGCACTGTAAATAACACCATTCTCCAAGCACTGTATATAACACCATTCTCCACACACTGTAAATAACACCATTCTCCAAGCACTGTAAATAACATCATTCTCCATGCACTGTAAATAACATCATTCTCCATGCACTGTAAATAACACCATTCTCCACGCACTGTAAATAACACCATTCTCCATGCACTGTAAATAACACCATTCTCCACTAACTGTAATTTACAACTTGATAACAATTATTGATAAGAGCTAGGTAAATGAGTAATCTGTTTGGAAAAGGGAATTGTAAATATAAATTATAAATATTTTAGATCTATTGCACGTTATAAATCGCTGGCAACAATAATTTCATGGTGGATCATATTAGGCTAACGTATTACAACTTCTGCAATAATTTGGTACATGTGGCCTATGGGAATAATTATGGTACAGCAGACCGTATGTAGCAGTTTAAACCTGGAGCCTGGAGCACGGTTCCCAAAGACTGCACTATTGGCATCACAGTTCCATGACTAGTGAGGATTATCAGCGTAGATGTACAGGACTACTGGTCAACCCTTATTCTACACTTTTCTCACCTTCCAATATTTCATGGATTGAACAATTAAATATGGCAACTTTTAGGATTAATCAAACCATGGAATTGTTTGATTCATCAATATATTTCTTACATTAAGGATCTCCAAACTAGTTTTTATTATTATTCATAAATACTTTCCTAACCCCCCATCATATACAAGATCAGGGTATATTTAAATCTAAAAACCGGAGCTGGAATGGAGAAGAATTTACATGGCTATCTTTCATTGATCCCTAATATTCTGAACGTTCACTCCATATATTCTAGTGAGTCTGTAGAGCAAATTAAAGGTACACCAAATTTAAAGGGATGGATTTTCATAAATGTCCTGAAAACCCTATTGAATGAAAACTCCACAAGAAAATATATAGGCCAGCAAGTGGCATGGTTTTCAGCGGTTGAATTAAATGTATTCAATGTGAGCAAGAGAACCACGCCTGCAAAGCCAATTACACACCTTCATAGGGTATGTCTGAATACCAACTACTGAGAAATGGGTAGGAAAGGCATACATTTCCTAAGTCTGAATCGGGCCCATTGGGAATATGAGAGAGAGGATACTATTCGGTTGTATTGAAAATCTACATATGGCGTAGAGCGTTCTTTACGCACACCCTGCACTATGGTAACACCATTGTTGAAAGAGAATTACAATGCACTCCGAGTCTAAAGGCCAGCATTTAGTTGAGATGTAATTGAACCAGAAGGGTTATTTGTTTCCTAATTAAACAGGTGTGATTAGATAGTTATGTTTGCAATATTTGCAACGGGACAGTATCATTTGCAATTGGAGTGGCGACACTAATTGTTCGACTATTGGATTTGCCTCTAGGCCGAGAATCGCAGTTCTGAGTCTTCACATTGAAGAACCGAGAAGTTGCCTCTGATGGAATGGCGTTAGACTATACTTGTGTCAAATTACCGTAATGTAATATTATTGAACGTTCCTCTTTCGTTTTGGTCGTCATATTTAGTTTTCGTTCAACTCAACCCAGAGCTCCATATCATGCAGAATTGTGCGTAATGTTAGGACTACCTACCAAGAAATTGTAGCACTGGTAAAATGTTACAAGTAAACGATTTACATCACAGCGCTGGAATATAAACTATATGTGTCGGTGAATGGAAATGCTTTGGGGGTAAAATTACCTCCCAGCTGCCAACAACATCAACATTCTCATGTGATTGCAGGAAATAGCAAATTTGGTCTAATTTCCTTTCAATATAAAAAAATAAAAGAACGATTAAGTGTAAGTGAAAAAATATTTAATTACATCCAACAATGTCCTTATAATAAAAACATAGCCTAATAAAACATGTAAATATGCTAAACAAAAGCAGAACAGAAGACGTATGTGTAAAGTGGGTCATTTGAATGGAGGCAATGAAAGAGTGCACCTACTGCTCGATGTGTGTCCCTCCCTCCCTCCCTCCGCAACCGCTCCATAACGGTTAGTTCGGCGTGACGCGGATGGAAGCATAGGTATTGACAACACATTGATTACGAAAGAAGATGTGACAATAGCATACAAAAAGTAACCTCGTCCCAAGGAGGAAGTGTCTGGAGGACGATACTAGTAATAAAATAGAGTTCCGCCTCTCCTACGGGAGGCCAACATCAGTCTCTCTATGTAAGTGCCAAAAATATCGAAGTCAAGGGCAAGGCACTTCGATTCAACCGTCGACCACCATTACGCATCCCAGAGGCTGTATGAACGTCTGGTGAACGTCTTCAGAGAGTTGTCAGTTAGTCGGAGCACCAACATTATTATTCCTCTTGGTTAGTGTCTGAATGTGACGAGGTGGAACCGTCCGACTGACGGTCGACGTCTCCAGACCTCTCCTGCTCCGAAAGCTGCTCGCTCGACGGGATGGAATTCTTCTTAGGACGGCCTTTTGGTTTGGTTGGAGATTCCAATCCTCCTCCTTGTAGGACCTGTACAGTAGAAACAATTCAAGTTTTAAAACGACAAACATAATCTACAATTAAACTGTTTAGGCCTACCATAAAACCAAGTTAATGGACAAGTAAACTCATATTATTATTTATCAAAACCACTCGCCTCCTTGTCATATTGTTCATAATAAGAAATAAGAACTTACTATTTTCTTCCATTTCATTCGTCTGTTCTGGTACCAGGTCTTGACTTGTAGTTGACTCAGATCCAGAGACTCAGCCAGATCTATTCTGTATGGGGACAAAGTGGCTTTTACAGAGATTTTCTTTCATTTCAATCCAATTTCACATCTTGCACTAAACCACATTTGAGTCAATATCTAAAAAGGTAAGATATATATTACATTGGTGTCAATATCTTGCATTCGTGTCATCCGTCTTAGAGAGAGAGATGACTGATTGTAGGCCTATGTTATTGTGTTGTGTTGTATGTCTGACTAATTTGCGAGTCACTTTTACCCACAGCAATAATAGCCCCCTAGGGATAAATAGGTTAATTGAATGGTTTAATTTATTTAAATACCTGTCTGGCGTTGAAAGGTACTTCTGTTTCTCAAATCTTTTCTCCAAGCCCATTAGCTGTAGCTCAGTGAAGACCGTCCTGCTCCGGCGGCCTTTCTTGGTCTTGCTGTTGCCGTCTCCGCCATGCTCCAGCTTGCTCCGGAGGTGGAGGTCCAACGGGAGGTGGTGGGAAGCTGAGCCGCCGTGGAGCCCCGGAGCCCCGGATAGGAGAGCGGAGCCTAACGGTGATCCCAGTGAGCAGGAGAGTGGCGACATCGGGAACTTCAGGATACCCGATTGGTCTGCCTTCAAAACTGTAAATCAAACAATTTCACGTATAAATGTGATTATCCCCCATTGAACTCCTACACGAAAATAATACATTTAACAACGCCTATAGGCTACACACTTGGCTATTTTCTTAATTGGTTCTACGTGATGATTACATATTTTCTAGTAAAATATAGGTTAAAATAAATACAGTAACATTTTATTATATAATTAAAAGAACAATGATTATATTATGAGTTATTATGATAGTATTTAAGTAGTAGTATAGTACTAGTAGTGATACATATGTATTGTCGTTTTTATTAGGTCTATTAGACGTAATTATTTGATTATTATCATGCTTATAATAGTTTATTATATTGGAATTAATAACAATTAAATGCTAAATTCAGTCACTGTCAGGAAATGTAGAAATGTAATAACTTGGTTGAAATGTTGATAAGCAAACCTATTATGCATATACTTCATGAAATGTTTGAATTTGTCTGTTTTTCCCTCCACCAATACAATTTCCCTGAGCCAAATTCATATGGCCCATGACTGCTGATATGCAAAACATAGTGGTATTCGATAAACAAGGCCTCGTTTTACAAATTGTATGGCCAATCAATGTAAACAGCTTTAAGAAAAGGATAATACTATGGTAATTGTACATAGACATGAGCCCAATACCCTGTAGAGACCTGGCTGCGTCAAGAAGAAGAAGGCCCGCATCGTCTTTTCTGAAGTTTGGTGACCCACTGTGACCATTCGCTCCATGAGTGGAAATATTCACAAATGACTCAGACTTGTCTATACATTTCGATAGATTACAGTTTATATGACAATATATAGAACCCTTGTTGAAAGTCCAAAGGGAAGCATCAAAGGAACCCGTTGGCAGGCCTGCCCTATTGCCAAGGTGTCGGCATACATTTTTTTTTAAATAATCTAGATTGTGCACTTTGTATAAGAAAATAATACGAAGGAAACGAATGTAAATCATATGCAAATATGTTTTAAATCAATGTTTTACGCTCGCCATTTAGGACAATTAGGTTTATGACAGAACGAGTTGTTTTGAGTGGAAAACCATAAGCAGTACTCAAGAGAAGACTAACAAAGACTAATAGAAAATACAATTTAATAATTTGAGTCATTTTGAATACAAAGTTGAGTAGGCTACATCTCCCCTCTAAAAACAAGCTAGTACCAAAAGCATCGCAGTTTACCCAGGTGATTGTGGTATGGCCGCGCCGAGAGCAGAGCTTGTACTCCGAACTTGAGCAGCTCCCCTGCCGGGGTAGACACCTTATGGTCCGGGTGGTCGGTGAGAATCTCTTCGATCATAAAGCTTCGGTAGCGGTGTGAGTGGGAGCGGTGGTCGGGGTGAACCTCCGGGGGATAATAGTGAGCCCCCAAGTCCAAGGGATGCTGCATGGTTCAGTTCAGCACGCGGGAAAGGCGGAGCGCAATAAAAGCTTCACTGTTTCTTCCTCCTTGGGTTTAGTCTCTCTCTACCGTAGAGACAGGCATTCACATTAACAATACGTCCTTCCTTATTCTAGAACACGGGGAGAGAAGAAGACACTCTGATGAAGGAAGTTAATAACATCCTGAAATGGACACTGAAATAAATAACAGTCCTTTGCTGTTGCAGAATCCGATGCGTCCTCTTCTTCTATTCGCCTTAGACGTAAACTTCTCCAACCTTTTCTTTGCTGCTGAATCCCAATTTTGCTTTCGAATTCAGTATGGAACCAAACGTCCAAAACGTTTCATCAACACGTTTAATTTCCGGCCAATATCGAGAAGCCTAATGAAGCATACCCCTGTTTACACCAGTAGACTAGCATCACGGTGTTTATGGATTGAGGAAGATATGCAGTTGAAGGTTTATAAGAGTACGCTCTCTATGCCCCTCCTCTCTTCAGACCAGCCAGTCTCTCAGACCCAGAGGAAGGAAACATCGATTAACATGAATTTGCATGCTAAAATAATTCTTTAAACAAATTACGAAATTTGGTTAGGCCAAATTAGCCTACCTCCCTACTCTGGGGAAGAAAGAGAGCGAGAGATAGAAGGATTTATTGTGCACAATGTTGAAGGAAAGGAATGCTCGTCCATTTGAAGGGCCCATGGCGTATATACGTCTTTGAAATACATTTACAATGAATGTTCAATTTTTTAGGGGTAGAAAGTAAACATTTTGATCAAATAAATATAAAAATATATATTTTGGAATCTATTTATAGACATACAATTCAGTCACACACCCAAATACATCAACAAATCAGGTCATGCAAAAGTGTGTAGAAATATGCACTGATGGCCAGAGGAGCATCAATCTCTTTGTTTGGTTCAATAAAATGAATCCCTCACTCTACCACTACCTCAATCTACCACTACCTGACTCTACCACTACCTCACTCTACCACTACCTCACTATACCACTCTACCACTACCTCACTCTACCACTACCACACTATACCACTCTACCAAATCAAATCAAATCAAATGTATTTATATAGCCCCTCGTACATCAGCTGATATCTCAAAGTGCTGTACAGAAACCCAGCCTAAAACCCCAAACAGCAAGCAATGCAGGTGTAGAAACACGGTGGCTAGGAAAAACTCCCTAGAAAGGCCAAAACCTAGGAAGAAACCTAAAGAGGAACCAGGCTATGTGGGGTGGCCAGTCCTCTTCTGGCTGTGCCGGGTGGAGATTATAACAGAACATGGCCAAGATGTTCAAATGTTCATAAATGACCAGCATGGTCAAATAATAATAATCACAGGCAGAACAGTTGGAACTGGAGCAGCAGCACGGCCAGGTGGACTGGGGACAGCAAGGAATCATCATTTCAGGTAGTCCTGAGGCATGGTCCTAGGGCTCAGGTCCTCAGAGGGAGAGAAAGAAAGAGAGAAAGAGAGAATTAGAGAGAGCACACTTAAATTCACACAGGACACCGGATAGGACAGGAGAAGTACTCCAGATATAACAAACTGACCCACTTCCTCACTCTACCACTACCTCACTCTACCACTACCTCACTCTACCACTGCCTCACTCTACCACTGCCTCACTCTACCACTACCTCACTCTACCACTACCACTACCACACTCTACCACTACCACACTATACCACTCTACCACTACCTCACTATACCACTCTACCACTACCTCACTCTACCACTACCTCACTCTACCACTACCACACTATACCACTCTACCACTACCTCACTCTACCACTACCACACTATACCACTCTACCACTACCTCACTTTACCACTGCCTCACTCTACCACTACCTCACTCTACCACTACCACACTATACCACTACCTCACTTTACCACTGCCTCACTCTACCACTACCTCACTCTACCACTACCACACTATACCACTCTACCACTACCTCACTTTACCACTGCCTCACTCTACCACTACCTCACTCTACCACTACCACACTATACCACTCTACCACTACCTCACTTTACCACTGCCTCACTCTACCACTACCTCACTCTACCACTACACACTATACCACTCTACCACTACCTCACTCTAACACTACCACACTATACCACTACCTCACTCTACCACTACCTCACTCTACCACTACCTCACTCTACCACTACCACACTATACCATTACCTCACTATACCACTACCTCACTCTACCACTACCACACTATACCACTACCACACTATACCACTACCTCACTCTACCACTACCACACTATACCACTACCACACTATACCACTCTACCACTACCTCACTCTACCACTACCTCACTCTACCACTATCTCACTCTACCACTACCTCACTATACCACTACCTCACTCTACCACTATCTCACTCTACCACTACCTCACTATACCACTACCACACTCTACCACTACCACACTATACCACTCTACCACTACCTCACTCTACCACTACCACACTATACCACTCTACCACTACCTCACTCTACCACTACCTCACTCTACCACTACCACACTATACCACTACCACACTATACCACTGCCTCATTCACCACTACCTCACTATACCACTACCACACTCTACCACTACCACACTCTACCACTACCACACTATACCACTCTACCACTACCTCACTCTACCACTACCTCAGTCTACCACTACCGCACTATACCACTACCACACTATACCACTGCCTCATTCACCACTACCTCACTATACCACTACCACACTCTACCACTACCACACTCTACCACTACCACACTATACCACTCTACCACTACCTCACTCTACCACTACCTCAGTCTACCACTACCGCACTATACCACTACCACACTATACCACTACCACACTATACCACTGCCTCATTCACCACTACCTCACTATACCACTACCACACTCTACCACTACCAAACTCTACCACTACCTCACTATACCACTACCACACTCTACCACTACCACACTCTACCACTACCACACTAAACCACTACCTCACTCTACCACTACCACACTCTACCACTACCGCACTATACCACTCTACCACTACCTCACTCTACCACTACCTCAGTCTACCACTACCACACTATACCACTACCACACTATACCACTCTACCACTACCACACTCTACCACTACCTCACTCTACCACTACCACACTATACCACTACCACACTATACCACTACCACACTATACCACTACCTCACTCTACCACTACCACACTCTACCACTACCGCACTATACCACTACCACACTATACCACTCTACCACTACCACACTATACCACTCTACCACTACCACACTCTACCACTACCTCACTCTACCACTACCACACTATACCACTACCACACTATACCACTACCACACTATACCACTACCTCACTCTACCACTACCACACTCTACCACTACCGCACTATACCACTACCACACTATACCACTCTACCCCTACCACACTATACCACTCTACCACTACCACACTATACCACTACCTCACTCTACCACTACCACACTCTACCACTACCGCACTATACCACTCTACCACTTCCTCACTCTACCACTACCTCACTCTACCAAAACCTCAGTCTACCACTACCACACTATACCACTACCACACTATACCACTCTACCACTACCACACTCTACCACTACCTCACTCTACCACTACCACACTATACCACTCTACCACTACCTCACTCTACCACTACCTCACTCTACCACTACCACACTATACCACTCTACCACTACCTCACTCTACCACTACCACACTATACCACTCTACCACTACCTCACTTTACCACTGCCTCACTCTACCACTACCTCACTCTACCACTACCACACTATACCACTACCTCACTTTACCACTGCCTCACTCTACCACTACCTCACTCTACCACTACCACACTATACCACTCTACCACTACCTCACTTTACCACTGCCTCACTCTACCACTACCTCACTCTACCACTACCACACTATACCACTCTACCACTACCTCACTTTACCACTGCCTCACTCTACCACTACCTCACTCTACCACTACACACTATACCACTCTACCACTATCTCACTCTAACACTACCACACTATACCACTACCTCACTCTACCACTACCTCACTCTACCACTACCTCACTCTACCACTACCACACTATACCATTACCTCACTATACCACTACCTCACTCTACCACTACCACACAATACCACTACCACACTATACCACTACCTCACTCTACCACTACCACACTATACCACTACCACACTATACCACTCTACCACTACCTCACTCTACCACTACCGCACTATACCACTACCACACTATACCACTACCACACTATACCACTACCTCAGTCTACCACTACCACACTATACCACTACCACACTATACCACTCTACCACTACCACACTCTACCACTACCTCACTCTACCACTACCACACTATACCACTACCACACTATACCACTACCTCAGTCTACCACTACCACACTATACCACTACCACACTATACCACTCTACCACTACCACACTCTACCACTACCTCACTCTACCACTACCTCACTCTACCACTACCTCACTCTACCACTACCACACTATACCACTCTACCACTACCTCACTCTACCACTACCACACTCTACCACTACCTCAGTCTACCACTACCACACTATACCACTCTACCACTACCTCACTCTACCACTACCTCACTCTACCACTACCTCACTCTACCACTACCTCACTCTACCACTACCACACTATACCACTACCTCACTCTACCACTACCTCACTCTACCACTACCACACTATACCACTCTACCACTACCTCACTCTACCACTACCTCACTCTACCACTACCACACTATACCACTACCACACTATACCACTGCCTCACTATACCACTCTACCACTACCACACTCTACCACTACCTCACTCTACCACTACCGCACTATACCACTCTACCACTACCTCACTCTACCACTACCTCACTCTACCACTACCACACTATACCACTACCACACTATACCACTGCCTCACTATACCACTCTACCACTACCACACTCTACCACTACCTCACTCTACCACTACCACACTATACCACTACCACACTATACCACTGCCTCACTATACCACTCTACCACTACCACACTCTACCACTACCTCACTCTACCACTACCACACTATACCACTGCCTCACTATACCACTCTACCACTACCACACTCTACCACTACCACACTCTACCACTACCGCACTATACCACTCTACCACTACCTCACTCTACCACTACCTCACTATACCACTCTACCACTACCTCACTCTACCACTACCACACTATACCACTCTACCACTACCTCACTCTCCCACTACCCCACTCTACCACTACCACACTATACCACTACCACACTATACCACTGCCTCACTATACCACTCTACCACTACCACACTCTACCACTACCACACTATACCACTCTACCACTACCTCACTCTACCACTACCTCACTCTACCACTACCACACTATACCACTACCACACTATACCACTGCCTCACTATACCACTCTACCACTACCACACTCTACCACTACCACACTATACCACTCTACCACTACCGCACTATACCACTCTACCACTACCTCACTCTACCACTACCACACTATACCACTCTACCACTACCTCACTCTACCACTACCTCACTCTACCACTACCACACTATACCACTCTACCACTACCACACTATACCACTCTACCACTACCTCACTCTACCACTACCTCACTCTACCACTACCACACTATACCACTACCACACTATACCACTGCCTCACTATACCACTCTACCACTACCACACTCTACCACTACCACACTCTACCACTACCGCACTATACCACTCTACCACTACCTCACTCTACCACTACCACACTATACCACTCTACCACTACCTCACTCTACCACTACCTCACTCTACCACTACCACACTATACCACTCTACCACTACCACACTATACCACTCTACCACTACCTCACTCTACCACTGCCTCACTCTAACACTCCCTCACTTATACATACATACATACATACATACATACATACATACATACATACATACATACATACATACATACATACATACATACATATATGTACTGTATTTACAATGAGCTACAAAAGTATTGGGGCGGTGACCCATTTGTTGTTTTTTTGCCTCTGTTTTCCAGCACTTTGGATTTTAAATTATACAATGACTATGAGGTTAAAGTGCAGACTACTTTAATTTGAAGGTATTTTCATGCATATCATGTGAAGCGTTTAGAAATTACAGCTCTTTTTGTACATAATCCCCCCCTTTTGGGGACCAAAACTATTCGGGACACATTCACTTATATGTGTATTAAAGTAGTCAGAAGGTTGTATTTGATGCCAAGTTCATAGCACGCAAACATGGTGGATGCATTTGCTGTTTGTTTTGGTTGTGTTTCAGATTATGTCGTGACCAATAGAAATTCATGATAAATAATGTATTGTGTCATTTTGTTGTCACTTTTATGGTAAATAAGAGTCGAATATATTTCTAAACTTTTCTACATTAATGTGGATGCTACCATGATTACGTATAATCCTGAATGAATATTGAATAATTATGAGTGAGAAAGTTACAGATGCACAAATATCATTCCCCCAAGATATGCTAACCCCTCACCAATACAAATACAGGGGGGATAGCATATCTTGGGGTAACTTTCTCTGTAACTTTCTCACTCGTTATTCATGATTAATTCAAGAATTATTCGTAATCATGGTAGCATTCAATAATGTAATCGAAAATGTAATTTACGTAATCCCCAAAAGTTATTATTTATCACGAGGGCCATAAACAATAACTAGTAATGCTGCATAATCCATGAAAGGTTCAAATCTCACTTTTCGGGTGAAAATAGTTCCACATTGCTGAGGTCTAGTCACTTCTGACGAAACAAGCTCAAGTACGCAGTACGAATACGACACAAGTGTGACATTTTTTATCAAATGTAACAAATTAAAAATACACTTTATGAATAAGGCTTGAAATGACTGATACGCTTTCTAAATATTGCATAATCAAATTATAAAACGACTAAGTATAAGATTTCACTGTCCTTATAACGGAAAAATACATATTAGAAAATGTCTACCTCCATTGCTGTGGACATCTCACAGAGCTCTAGCTTGGCTTTCTGAAGTCGTTAGGAACTCGCCTTTCATCTCATATGAATATTGCCTGTCTATGAGAAACAGAAATGGATTGTTTAAAATCTATGAATTATTTTAGAATAATGGCTATAAATCAATCTCTGAATGTGTTACTGTGATGAAACCACTCTTTGTTGCTGAGCTACGATGTAACGATAGTAGGCATGTGCTTTGTCAGTGGCTGTGATTTACGGTGCATTCCGTAAGTAATTCAGACCTCTTTACTCTTTCCACATTTTGTAATGTTACAGCCTTATTCTAAAATGGATTACAATGTTTTTCCCCCTCAATCTACACACAATACCCCATAATGATGAAGCACAAACAGATTTTTAGAAATGTTTGCAAATGTATATATATATTTTTTTTTAACTGAAATATCACATTTCTTGGGTAAATATCACATTTCTTGGATATAACGCTACAAGCTTGGCACACGTGTATTTGCGGAGTTTCTCCCATTCTTCTCTGCAGATCCTCTCAAACTCTATCAGGTTGGATCAGTCTCCAGAGATGTTCAATCGGGCTCTGGCTGGGCCACTCAAGGGCATTCAAAGACTTGTCCTGAAGCCACTCCTGCTTTGTCTTGGCTGTGTGCTTAGGGTTGTTGTCCTTTATCAATACACCCAGTCACTACAAAGATACATGCGTCCTTCTTAACTCAGTTGGAAAGGAAGCTAATGGTGACTTTAAAACAGTTACAGAGTTTAATGGCTCTTATAGGAGAAAACTGAGGATGGATCAAAACATTGTCTTACTCCACAATACTAACCTAATTGACCGAGGGAAAAGAAGGAAGCCTGTTCAGAATAAAAGTATTCCAATACATGCATACTGTTTGCAACACATCAAAAATGTAGCAAAGCAATTCACGTATTGTCCTGAATAGCAAGTGTTATGTTTGGGGAAAATCTAATACAACAGATTACCGAGTAGCACTCACCATATTTTCAAGCATAGTGGTGGCTGCATCATGTTATGGGTATGTTTGTAATCCTTAAGGACTAGGGAGTTTTTCAGGATAAAAAAATTAATGGGATGGAGCTAAGCACAGGCAAAATCCTAGAGGAAAATTAATTCACCTCTCAGCAGGACAATAACTCAAGGCCAAATCTACACTGGAGTTGCTCACCAAGAAGACAGTGAATGTTCCTGAGTGGCTGAGTTACAGATTTGACTTAAATCTACTTCAAAATCCATGGCAAGACCAGAAAATAGTTGTCTAGCAATGATCAACAACCAGTTTGACAGAGCTTGAATAATTTTGAAAAGAATAATGAGCAAATGTTGCGCAATCCAGGTGTGTAAAGCTCTTAGAGACTTACCCAGAAAGACTCACAGCTGTAATCACTCTTAGAGACTTACCCAGAAAGACTCACAGCTGTAATCACTCTTAGAGACTTACCCAGAAAGACTCACAGCTGTAATCACTCTTAGAGACTTACCCAGAAAGACTCACAGCTGTAATCACTCTTAGAGACTTACCCAGAAAGACTCACAGATGTAATCACTCTTAGAGACTTACCCAGAAAGACTCACAGCTGTAATCACTCTTAGAGACTTACCCAGAAAGACTCACAGCTGTAATCGCTGCCAAAGCTGCTTCTACAAAGTATTGACTCAGGGGTGTGAATAATTATGTGAATAATTATGTAAATGTGTTATTTCTTTATTTCAATTTTAATAAACTTGTAAATATATATATGTATGTTTTCACGTAGTCATTTTGGGGTATTATGTGTAGATAGGTGAGAAAAAATATACATTTAATCCATTTTGAATTCAGACTGTAACAACAAAATCAAGGGGCATTGAAGTCAAGGGGTATGAATATCTCGACAATGGCCTTTGTTATTGCTATTTTATTGTCTTATGTCCCGTTTTTATTAGCAAATGTCTTACTTTTTAAATTATGCATTGTTGGGAAACAACTAGTAAGTAAGCATTTCACTGCAGTGCAAGTCTACACCTGTTGTATTCAGCATTTCACTGCAGTGCAAGTCTACACCTGTTGTATTCAGCATTTCACTGCAGTGCAAGTCTACACCTGTTGTATTCAGTATTTCACTGCAGTGCAAGTCTACACCTGTTGTATTCAGTATTTCACTGCAGTGCAAGTCTACACCTGTTGTTTTCAGTATTTCACTGCAGTGCAAGTCTACACCTGTTGTATTCAGTATTTCACTGCAGTGCAAGTCTACACCTGTTGTATTCAGCATTTCACTGCAGTGCAAGTCTACACCTGTTGTATTCAGCATTTCACTGCAGTGCAAGTCTACATCTGTTGTATTCAGCATTTCACTGCAGTGCAAGTCTACATCTGTTGTATTTGGTGCATGTGGCAAATACATTTTATTTTCTGTGATATGAATTAGTTCTGTCTGTTCCATTTTGGTGTTGGTTATATTTTCCAAATTATTTTATTTGTTATGTCCTGATATTACGGAATATGACGTATTGTCCATTGATAATTCAATTATAGAAAAGTATTTATTGTAATGGCAATAATTATTGTTAGTTTAATTGACGAGATACCCTACTATTTCCAAGTTTGTTTAATATTTTCCATTCTATACCTGTTTGAGGTGCATTTTGGATTATTCCAGGGATAAGGTCAATGGGGCAGTACCACTCTATATTTTCAAGTGAACGAGTCAATTGCAAAAACATTGCCAGGAAGAGTAAAGAATTCGAGCCTTCTAGTTTGAAATCACTTGTAGCGCAGCGCCGAAATGCAGTCATCCTGGAACGCATCCTACTACTGAAGCGGGGCGTGGTCATATGATACTGGAACAGCCAATGAGCACAGCACTTTTCATTTGACAACATGTCAGGTTGCTATCTAGTTAGCTAGCCTGCAGGATAAATTCATTCACAATGGGCAGAAATAAATAGATACGGGTTATTTAACAGCGATTAAGAAGATATGGTGTTGCAACGTGAACGATTGTCTTGCTTTTAGCTGAGTTCGCTTCAGTCAAAAGTCATCGAAAGCAGCACAATCAAAAGAGAAGACTAAGGTATTTGCAGTTCCTTGTTAGCCGTTAGATAGTTAAATGCTAAAACATTAGCTGTTAGCGATTGAGGATGTAACTAGCTAGCTAACTCTGATTAAAAAAAACGGTGGGTAGCTAAAATTACCTATGATCAATCAATCAAACAAATATTAGCTAGCTAGCAGATCCCAGACGGTTACTCGTTTGTTTTGTCGTGTCGAGCTAGCTAGTTACTAGCATGAAGCCTATCCTCCCCAGAACAAAAGCAATCATGCCTAACAGTGGATGAACAGAGTATGGAAGCAGATGGCTAGCTGTTTTCTGCCTTTTGAATGTCAGTTGATCTTTTCATGAACCAGACCAGTAGGCTGTGACTATTTCATATGAATAGTAGCTAGCCAATCATGAACAGATTCTACCTACTTCAAAGCATTGCATTGAAACAATACCATGGATCGACTGTATTGCCATAGGTAGTGGCATAGACAGTCACTAAGGGCTATCAGCTCAAAGACTGTTGATGCTCAATGCAGTCAAGGGATCCACCAGTGGGCTATTTTATTTTACAAGACCCGTTTTGACAGTCATACCAGACCTTAGCTGGCACAATAACTGTATTCAAGATTCTACTCTGACTTTTAAAAAAAAAAATTTTTACACGGAGCATGTGTGCGCTTAAGTAGAACAATTTTAGGAGCACAATGAAAAATGAGATAGAGATCCATTTTATTTGTAGTAATGGTGCAAGCATGAAGGTCATGAAACGACGCTCAGTGTATTCTCCACTCAGGGGCTGCTGTACAGGGAAGTAATCATTCAATTACCATCTGGGTGATGTTTTTCTTGGCACACTGGTGCTCCTAAATTAAAAATCCCGGTCGCACACAAAATATTTAGGCGCTTACGCAAGTAAAATGGTGGCACTGTAGAGCGCTTGAATTGAATCTCACCAATCCTTTAGAGACCCCAACAGACGTGTGGGAGAGACCGAGCTCAGACAGAGCATGCTTATTTATTAACAAGCCCAGTGGGTGATGACTAGTACCACTCACTGCACAATATCCTACGCACTGAGAGAGTCATCCTCTCTGTCTCTCTCTCCTCTCTCTCTCTCTGTCTTTTTCTCTCTTACTCTCTGGCTCTCTCTTACCCTCTCTCTCTGTCTTCTCTCTCTCTCTCTCTCTCTCTCTCTCTCTCTCTCGTCTTGGGATGCTACATCCAGTGAGTGTACCTCACCTCTGTCTTAACATCAGGTAATGTATGAACTGAAGGACAGTCTCTCTCTCCTCTCTCTCTGTGTGCTGTTGGCAGCATTGTGCAGGTGAGTGGGAGGGAGGAGAATGTGTATAGGCCTGTAGAGAACAGGGTGGTGATTGTACCAGCGTCAGATTCCAATGTGACATCAGCCTGACGTCAGCAGCTGATTGAATTTCTATATTCCCTATATAGTGCACTACTTTAGACCAGGGCACTAATCCCTATATAGTACACTACTTCAGACCAGGGCCCTATTCCCTATGTAGTGCACTACAGGGGATAGGGTGCCATTTGGGATGCTGCCTATGGAATTGTTGAAGTGGCCTAGTTGGCTGGTTTGAGCTGCTGTCTCACTATGTCTCTGGTGGATCTGTCAGTCAGTGTACATTACAATGAATGTAAATTAGTGGAGAAAACGCTAGTCTACACCCACACACCGGTCTGTGTTCCCAACATGAATTAACCAGATGCTATCAGATGAATGTTGAAACAATACTAACTGAACCTATTCAACCCTTTGGCCTGCACCGGTTTGATGTTTTCTTTTACTAAAACAAGAGTTTCTATTGGTCCGTCAGGTGACTACGACCCGGAGTTGGTCCGTCAGGTGACTACGACCCGGAGTTGGTCCGTCAGGTGACTGCGACCCGGAGTTGGTCCGTCAGGTGACTGCGACCCGGAGTTGGTCCGTCAGGTGACTGCGACCCGGAGTTGGTCCGTCAGGTGACCGCGACCCGGAGTTGGTCCGTCAGGTGACCGCGACCCGGAGTTGGTCCGTCAGGTGACCGCGACCCGGAGTTGGTCCGTCAGGTGACCGCGACCCGGAGTTGGTCCGTCAGGTGACCGCGACCCGGAGTTGGTCCGTCAGGTGACCGCGACCCGGAGTTGGTCCGTCAGGTGACCGCGACCCGGAGTTGGTCCGTCAGGTGACTGCGACCCGGAGTTGGTCCGTCAGGTGACTGCGACCCGGAGTTGGTCCGTCAGGTGACTGCGACCCGGAGTTGGTCCGTCAGGTGACTGCGACCCGGAGTTGGTCCGTCAGGTGACTGCGACCCGGAGTTGGTCCGTCAGGTGACCGCGACCCGGAGTTGGTCCGTCAGGTGACCGCGACCCGGAGTTGGTCCGTCAGGTGACCGCGACCCGGAGTTGGTCCGTCAGGTGACCGCGGCCCGGAGTTGGTCCGTCAGGTGACCGCGGCCCGGAGTTGGTCCGTCAGGTGACCGCGGCCCGGAGTTGGTCCGTCAGGAGACCGCGGCCCGGAGTTGGTCCGTCAGGAGACCGCGGCCCGGAGTTGGTCCGTCAGGTGACCGCGGCCCGGAGTTGGTCCGTCAGGTGACCGCGGCCCGGAGTTGGTCCGTCAGGTGACCGCGGCCCGGAGTTGGTCCGTCAGGTGACCGCGGCCCGGAGTTGGTCCGTCAGGTGACCGCGGCCCGGAGTTGGTCCGTCAGGTGACCGCGGCCCGGAGTTGGTCCGTCAGGTGACCGCGGCCCGGAGTTGGTCCGTCAGGTGACCGCGGCCCGGAGTTGGTCCGTCAGGTGAATACGACCCGGAGTTGGTCCGTCAGGTGAATACGACCCGGAGTTGGTCCGTCAGGTGAAATGTGTTTTGATTGTAGTCTGGGTCTAACTAGTTCTGGCTGTTCATGTTTGAGATGAATTAATACAGAAAGAAAAAGAGCCTGTGTCCTAAATGGAACCGTTTCCCTATTTAAAGTAGTGCACTAAATAAGGATGCCATTTTGGATGAAGGCAGAGGAACAGGTGTTTCACCCACAATGATCAGCACTGCAAGTGATAAGGCCTATTAGGTGTGTGTGTGTGTGGGGGGGTGGGTGGTATCCAGATGTTTATACCATTTCTGTACCATACTTGGGGGAAAACACACTTCCGGTAATTGTTTGTTTTATGACTCACACAACCGTTTAGGCAACAGAGATCTTGATCCTGGAGGAGATTGAATGTTTCTGCTGTATACCTCGTTTCTGACTTGTGGCCAGTAAGCTACATCCAGCCGCAACAGTCTTTTCAGCCGTCCCGTGAACAGGAGGTCTCTAGGACAGGTAACCAAAGCTCTGTCCTGGTATCTGTCTGAACAGGAGGTCTCTAGGACAGGTAACCAAAGCTCTGTCCTGGTATCTGTCTGAACAGGAGGTCTCTAGGACAGGTAACCAAAACTCTGTCCTGGTATCTGTCTGAACAGGAGGTCTCTAGGACAGGTAACCAAAGCTCTGTCCTGGTATCTGTCTGAACAGGAGGTCTCTAGGACAGGTAACCAAAGCTCTGTCCTGGTATCTGTCTGAACAGGAGGTCTCTAGGACAGGTAACCAAAACTCTGTCCTGGTATCTGTCTGAACAGGAGGTCTCTAGGACAGGTAACTAAAACTCTGTCCTGGTATCTGTCTGAACAGGTCGTCATTTTCCAGGATGCAGGGGTTTCGGCCTGGTCTTGACTTCCCTTCTTGACCTCGTATATGACAACATGCATCTCCTTGTCAGTGGCTTGAGCATCTGCAGTCTCTGACCAATCAGCTGGAAGGTTGGATAGTCTCACTCCTTATACAGGCAGCAGCTATCGAGTCAGGTGGTGAGAGAGAGCAGGACAAGGCATCAGGTACAGTGTTGGGCTTTCCCTTCCTGTGGACCACATTGAAGTCAGTCTTGCAGCCGGATTGACCTCTGGTTGAACCTTTCAGTCCTGGTATGAAAGTCCAAGTCCAAAGTTATCCAAAGAAATAAGGTTGAAAAAAGCCAACAAAAAGGAAACTCCAACGGAATCCAGATGCAAAATACATATTCCAACAGAAAAGGTCAAGGTTCAAGTGAAGAGGACGTCTGAACAATTGTGTGTGTGTGGATGGACTAGCACACAGCAAGATCATGCTAGCTTCCCTCCACAATGGACTAGCACACAGCAAGAACATGCTAGCTTCCCTCCACAATGGACTAGCACACAGCAAGAACATGCTAGCTTCCCTCCACAATGGACTAGCACACAGCAAGATCATGCTAGCTTCCCTCCACAATGGACTAGCACACAGAAAGAACATGCTAGCTTCCCTCCACAATGGACTAGCACACAGCAAGAACATGCTAGCTTCCCTCCACAATGGACTAGCACACAGCAAGAACATGCTAGCTTCCCCCCACAATGGACTAGCACACAGCAAGAACATGCTAGCTTCCCTCCACAATGGACTAGCACACAGCAAGAACATGCTAGCTTCCCTCCACAATGGACTAGCACACAGAAAGAACATGCTAGCTTCCCTCCACAATGGACTAGCACACAGCAAGAACATGCTAGCTTCCCTCCACAATGGACTAGCACACAGCAAGAACATGCTAGCTTCCCTCCACAATGGACTCGCACACAGAAAGAACATGCTAGCTTCCCTCCACAATGGACTAGCACACAGAAAGAACATGCTAGCTTCCCTCCACAATGGACTAGCACACAGCAAGAACATGCTAGCTTTTTTGTCCCTTGACCACATTTTAATATTTTGTTGTTATAGCTTATGTTTACTCTGAGTCTAACCCAGCTGGTTCCATCCTCCCTCCCTGGCTAGTGGATTCAGGCGGAGTCTAACCCAGCTGGTTCTATCCTCCCTCCCTGGCTAGTGGATTCAGGCGGAGTCTAACCCAGCTGGTTCTATCCTCCCTCCCTGGCTAGTGGATTCAGGCGGAGTCTAACCCAGCTGTTTCTATCCTCCCTCCCTGGCTAGTGGATTCAGGCGGAGTCTAACCCAGCTGGTTCTATCCTCCCTCCCTGGCTAGTGGATTCAGGCGGAGTCTAACCCAGCTGGTTCTATCCTCCCTCCCTGGCTAGTGGATTCAGGCGGAGTCTAACATATTTAAACATCAGCTATCTGAGCAGCTAACCGATCGCTGCAGCTGTACATAGCCCATCGGTAAATAGTCCTCCCATTTTTACCTACCTCATCCCCATACTGTAAAAAGTGAAGTATGAGTTAGGCTTAGAATCATTCTGCTTCAAAGTGTTTCTTGTTTTGTTTCATAGGAATCTTAGACCCCTCCTCATGAAGGAAGTCTGCTTAGGACCAGAGCTGTGTTAAATGGGTGCTGATAGATCCCTCCTCATGGAGAAAGTCTGCCTAGGACTTGAGCTGTGTTAAATGGGTGCTGATAGATCTCTCCTCATGGAGGAAGTCTGCCTAGGAGCAGAGTTGTGTTAAGTGGGTGCTGATAGATCCCTCCTCATGGAGAAAGTCTGCCTAGGACCAGAGCTGTGTTAAATGGGTGCTGATAGATCTCTCCTCATGGAGGAAGTCTGCCTAGGAGCAGAGCTGTGTTAAGTGGGTGCTGATAGATCTCTGGAGCTGTGTAACATGATGAGTAGGAAGCTAACAACACAGCCAGACAGCTCTAGTAATGAATCAGGAAATGGAGCTGTGTAACATGATGAGTAGGGAGCTAACAACACAGCCAGACAGCTCTAGTAATGAATCAGGAAGTGGACAGACGGCTCTAGTAATGAATCAGGAAGTGGACAGATGGCTCTAGTAATGAATCATGAAGTGGACAGACGGCTCTAGTAATGAATCAGGAAGTGGACAGACGGCTCTAGTAATGAATCAGGAAGTGGACAGACGGCTCTAGTAATGAATCAGGAAGTGGAGCTGTGTGACATGATGAGTAGGGAGCTAACAACACAGCCAGACAGCTCTAGTAATGAATCGGGAAGTGGACAGACGGCTCTAGTAATGAATCAGGAAGTGGACAGACGGCTCTAGTAATGAATCAGGAAGTGGACAGACGGCTCTAGTAATGAATCAGGAATTGGAGATGTGTAACATGATGAGTAGGGAGCTAACAACTCAGCCAGACAGCTCTAGTAATGAATCAGGAAGTGGACAGACGGCTCTAGTAATGAATCAGGAAGTGGACAGACGGCTCTAGTAATGAATCAGGAAGTGGACAGACAGCTCTAGTAATGAATCAGGAAGTGGACAGACGGCTCTAGTAATGAATCAGGAAGTGGACAGACGGCTCTAGTAATGAATCAGGAAGTGGACAGACGGCTCTAGTAATGATTCAGGAAGTGGACAGACAGCTCTAATAATGAATCAGGAAGTGGACAGACAGCTCTAGTAATGAATCAGGAAGTGGACAGACGGCTCTAGTAATGAATCAGGAAGTGGACAGACTGCTCTGGTAATGAATCAGGAAGTGGACAGACGGCTCTAGTAATGATTCAGGAAGTGGACAGACAGCTCTAATAATGAATCAGGAAGTGGACAGACAGCTCTAGTAATGAATCAGGAAGTGGACAGACGGCTCTAGTAATGAATCAGGAAGTGGACAGACAGCTCTAGTAATGAATCAGGAAGTGGAGCTGTGTGACATGATGAGTAGGGAGCTAACAACACAGCCAGACAGCTCTAGTAATGAATCAGGAAGTGAACAAACAGCTCTAGTAATGAATCAGGAAGTGGAGCTGTGTAACATGATGAGTAGGGAGCTAACAACACAGCCAGACAGCTCTAGTAATGAATCAGGAAGTGAACAGACAGCTCTAGTAATGAATCAGGAAGTGGAGCTGTGTAACATGATGAGTAGGGAGCTAACAACACAGCCAGACAGCTCTAGTAATGAATCAGGAAATGGACATACAGCTCTAGTAATGAATCCGGAAGTGAACAGACATATCTAGTAATGAATCAGGAAGTGGAGCTGTGTAACATGATGAGTAGGGAGCTAACAACACAGCCAGACAGCTCTAGTAATGAATCAGGAAATGGACAGACAGCTCTAGTAATGAATCAGGAAGTGGACAGACTGCTCTGGTAATGAATCAGGAAGTGGACAGACGGCTCTAGTAATGAATCAGGAAGTGGACAGACGGCTCTAGTAATGAATCAGGAAGTGGAGCTATGTAACATGATGAGTAGGGAGCTAACAACACAGCCAGACAGCTCTAGTAATGAATCAGGAAGTGGACAGACGGCTCTAGTAATGAATCAGGAAGTGGACAGACGGCTCTAGGAATGAATCAGGAAGTGTACAGACTGCTCTAGGAATGAATCAGGAAGTGGACAGACGGCTCTAGTAATTAATCAGGAAGTGGACAGACTGCTCTAGTAATGAATCAGGAAGTGGAGCAGGCTCTTTGCTCTTTGTGCTATAAAGGGGCAGATACAGAGTTGGTCCTCTCGATCACCTGGGACACATTTGAATGAAGTACCAAAAATTATAGTATCAAACCGTAAATAAATAAAAAATATATATATGTTTCGGTATACTGTGCAACGTTATGCTGAGCGTCTGGTGAATACCTGTTAGGTCGATGGATGGGCTTGGTTGGGTTTTGGAGTTTGTGTGGCTGTCATTTTGAGGTCCTTGCTGCAAGGGTGGGGGTCCTGATCTGGGTTGGATTATATAGGGTGTTTGAGTGCCTGTCTGTCTCGCTCGCTGTCTCTCTGCCTCAGGCTCTGTCTCAATTCAATTCAAGGGCTTTATTGGCATGGGAAACATGTGTTAACTATGCTAAAGCAAGCGAGGTAGATAATATACAAAAGTGAATATATAAAGTGAAATAAACAATAAAAATGAACAGTAAACATTACACATACAGAAGTTTCAAAACAATAAAGACATTACAAATGTCATATTATTATTATTATTATTATTATTATTATTATTATTATTATATATATATATATATATATATATATATATATATATATATATATATATATATATATATATATATATATATATACACACACACACACACAGTGTTTTAACAATGTACAAATCGTTAAAGGACACAAGATAAAATAAATAAGCATAAATATGGGTTGTATTTAATTATCTTTTTGTTTTCTCATGATTTGGTTGGGTCTAATTGTGCTGCTGTCCTGGGGTCTCTCTGTCTTAGACTCACCTGTGTGTGTTTCTGTTTGTTAGTGTTACCTGTCTCTCTGTCTCAGCCTCACCTGTGTGTGTTTCTGTTTGTTAGTGTTACCTGTCCCTCTGTCTCAGCCTCACCTGTGTGTGTTTCTGTTTGTTAGTGTTACCTGTCCCTCTGTCTCAGCCTCACCTGTGTGTGTTTCTGTTTGTTACTGTTACCTGTCTCTCTGTCTCAGCCTCACCTGTGTGTGTTTCTGTTTGTTAGTGTTACCTGTCCCTCTGTCTCAGCCTCACCTGTGTGTGTTTCTGTTTGTTAGTGTTACCTGTCCCTCTGTCTCAGCCTCACCTGTGTGTGTGTTTCTGTTTGTTAGTGTTACCTGTCCCTCTGTCTCAGCCTCACCTGTGTGTGTTTCTGTTTGTTAGTGTTGCCTGTCTCTCTCTGTCTCAGCCTCACCTGTGTGTGTTTCCGTTTGTTAGTGTTACCTGTGTGTTTCTGTTTGTTAGTGTTACCTGTCCCTCTGTCTCAGCCTCACCTGTGTGTGTTTCTGTTTGTTAGTGTTACCTGTCCCTCTGTCTCAGCCTCACCTGTGTGTGTGTTTCTGTTTGTTACTGTTACCTGTCCCTCTGTCTCAGCCTCACCTGTGTGTGTTTCTGTTTGTTAGTGTTACCTGTCCCTCTGTCTCAGCCTCACCTGTGTGTGTGTTTCTGTTTGTTAGTGTTACCTGTCTCTGTTACAGCATGTTACCTCTGTCCTTCCAGAGTGTGCCATGGCGGCTGGTGTTAGCCTGCTGACTGATGTGCCCTACTCTTCCTCTGGGGACCTCAACACAGGCAACAGCATGAACACAGGTAGGTGTTACTGTTCTACAGTAGTAATGTGTCTATCGTGTACACTTTTTTTGTTTGTTACTCCATGTGTTATTTCATAGTTTTGATGTCTTCACTATTATTCTACAATGTAGAAAATATTAAAACAAATTTAAGAAAAACCCTTGAATGAGTAGGTGTCCTAAAAGTTATGACCAGTGGTGTATTTTTGCCTATTGTTCCTGCAATACGGTGCATGAAACACATATTTACCTGGGTGGAGAGGAAACCCTAGGAATCTCAAGGGTTAACCAATTCTGTGAACAGGTTAGGCAATTCAACATCAAAGTTAGAAAAGATGGACGTTTATGAATGTAGAGATCTACGGGTCTTTAGTGAAGTCCAGCCAACCTATAGATATGCAGTGATGAGTATCAACACTGTCACCTGTAACAAAAGGAAGGGCACTATGGTAGATGGCATCCAAAGGTTTAAGAGTTTTAGTAGCAGCTGCACTTTGATAAATAATATCCCCATTATAGAGAACAGGTGAAAGGTTGATTGAATAATGTGCTTCATATTGTTGAGGGAAAGGTACAATCTGTTTCTGTAGAAAAAGACACCTTTAACCGAAACGTTTACATCCCTGCTAGTATTTAATCCTTTGTCAAGGTAATCCATCCACCTGACACGTGTGGTTTATCAAGAAGCTGATTAAACAGGAGTATTTCCCTATTGTGGGGAAAAACTCAGTCTGATTGGCTGAGCCTGGCTCCCCAGCCTATGCCCTCCCAGGCCATCCCAGTCATGTGAAATCCATAGATTAGGGCCTAATTAATTTATTTCAATTGACTGATTTCCTTATATGAACTGTAACTCAGCAAAATCTTTGAAATTGTTGCGTTTAGATTTTTCTTCAGTATATATGTTTTTTTAAAGGTCAAATCCATATCAATCCAAAGTCCTCGGTGTTTGTAGTATTCAGACCCCTTGACGTTTTCCACATGTTGTTACGTTACGTTACGTTACGTTACAGCCTTATTCTAAAATGGATTCAATTATTTTTTTTACCCTCATCAATCTACACACATTACCCCAGAATGACATCACAATACCCCAGAATGACATCACAATACCCCAGAATGACATCACAATACCCCAGAATGACATCACAATACCCCAGAATGACATCACAATACCCCAGAATGACAAAGCAGAAACAGTTCTCTAGACATTTTTGCAAATGTATAAAAACTAAAACAACTGTAATATTACATTTCCATCAGTATTCAGATCCTGTACTCTGTACTTTGTTGAAGAACCTTTGGCAGCGATTACAGCCTCGAGGCTTCTTGGGTGTGACACTACAAGCTTGGCACACTACCTAGCATCACTACTCTGGACGGTTTCTGACTTAGAATATGTGGACAACTACAAATACCTAGGTGTCTGGCTAGACTGTAAACTCTCCTTCCAGACTCATATTAAACATCTCCAATCCAAAATGTAATCTAGAATCAGCTTCCTATTCCGCAACAAAGCCTCCTTCACTCATGCTGCCAAACATACCCTCGTAAAACTGACCATCCTACTGATCCTTGACTTCGGCGATGTCATTTACAAAATAGCCTCCAACACTCTACTCAGCAAACTGGATGCAGTCTATAACAGTGCAATCCGTTTTGTCACCAAAGCCCCATATACTACCCACCACTGTGACCTGTATGCTCTCGTTGGCTGGCCCTCACTACATATTCGTCGCCAAACCCACTGGCTCCAGGTCATCTATAAGTCTTTGCTAGGTAAAGTCCCGCCTTATCTCAGCTCACTGGTCACCATAGCAACACCCACCCATAGCACACGCTCCAGCAGGTATATCTCACTGATCATCCCTAAAGCCAACACCTCATTTGGCTGCCTTTCCTTCCAGTTCTCTGCTGCCAACGACTGGAACGAATTGCAAAAATCGCTGAAGCTGGAGACTTAGATTTCTCTCACTAACTTTAAACATCAGCTATCTGAGCAGCTAACCGATCGCTGCAGCTGTACATAGTCCATCGGTATATAGCCCACCCACTCTATCTACCTCATCCCCATATTGTTTTTGTTTTATATTTACTTTTCTGCTCTTTTGCACACCAGTTTCTCTACCTGCGCATGTTCATCTGGTCATTTATCACTCCAGTGTTAATTTGCTAAATTGTAATTAGTTTGCTACTATGGCCCATTTATTGCCTTACCACCTCACGCCATTTGCACACAATGTATATAGACTTTTTTCCCCTATTGTGTTATTGACTGTATGTTTGTTTATTCCATGTGTAACTCTGTGTTGTTGTTTGTTGCACTGCTTTGCTTTATCTTGGCCAGGTCGCAGTTGTAAATGAGAACTTGTTCTCAACTGGCCTACCTGGTTAAATAAAGGTGAAATAAAACATCTGCATTTGACTAGTTAATCCTGTTCTTCTCTCTATGTCCGGGCTTTGGCTGGGCCCCTCAAGGACATTCAGAGATTTGTCCCTGAAGCCACTCCTGCATTGTCTTGGCTGTGTGCTTAGGGTCGTTGTGCTGTTGGAAGGTGAACCTTCGCCCCAGTCTGAGATCCTGTGTGCTTAGGGTCGTTGTCCTGTTGGAAGGTGAACCTTCGCCCCAGTCTGAGGTCCTGAGAGCTCTGGAGCAGGTTTTCATCAAGGATCTCTCTGTACTTTGCTTTGTTCATCTTTTCCTAAATCCTGACCAATCCTTGCCACTGAAAAACATCCCCACAGCATGATGCTGATCTCTGGAGGTTTGAACAGCAGTCTCTCTCGTTATATCTCTCTGATCTCTGGAGGTTTGAACAGCAGTCTCTCTCTCTCCCTCTCTCTCTCTCGTTATAACTCTCTGATCTCTGGAGGTTTGAACAGCAGTCTCTCTCTCTCCCTCTCTCTCTCTCGTTATATCTCTCTGATCTCTGGAGGTTTGAACAGCAGTCTCTCTCGTTTTATCTCTCTGATCTCTGGAGGTTTGAACAGCAGTCTCTCTCTCTCTCTCTCTCTCGTTATAACTCTCTGATCTCTGGAGGTCTGAACAGCAGTCTCTCTCTCGTTATATCTCTCTGATCTCTGGAGGTTTGAACAGCAGTCTCTCTCTCTCCCTCTCTCTCTCTCGTTATAACTCTCTGATCTCTGGAGGTTTGAACAGCAGTCTCTCTCTCTCCCTCTCTCTCTCTCGTTATAACTCTCTGATCTCTGGAGGTTTGAACAGCAGTCTCTCTCTCTCCCTCTCTCTCTCTCTCGTTATAACTCTCTGATCTCTGGAGGTTTGAACAGCAGTCTCTCTCTCGTTATATCTCTCTGATCTCTGGAGGTTTGAACAGCAGTCTCTCTCTCTCTCTCTCTCTCGTTATAACTCTCTGATCTCTGGAGGTCTGAACAGCAGTCTCTCTCTCGTTATATCTCTCTGATCTCTGGAGGTTTGAACAGCAGTCTCTCTCTCTCCCTCTCTCTCTCTCGTTATAACTCTCTGATCTCTGGAGGTTTGAACAGCAGTCTCCCTCTCTCTCTCTCTCTCTCGTTATAACTCTCTGATCTCTGGAGGTTTGAACAGCAGTCTCTCTCTCTCCCTCTCTCTCTCTCTCGTTATAACTCTCTGATCTCTGGAGGTTTGAACAGCAGTCTCTCTCTCGTTATATCTCTCTGATCTCTGGAGGTTTGAACAGCAGTCTCTCTCTCTCCCTCTCTCTCTCTCGTTATATCTCTCTGATCTCTGGAGGTTTGAACAGCAGTCTCTCTCTCTCCCTCTCTCTCTCTCGTTATAACTCTCTGATCTCTGGAGGTTTGAACAGCAGTCTCTCTCTCTCCCTCTCTCTCTCTCGTTATATCTCTCTGATCTCTGGAGGTTTGAACAGCAGTCTCTCTCTCTCCCTCTCTCTCTCGTTATATCTCTCTGATCTCTGGAGGTTTGAACAGCAGTCTCTCTCTCTCCCTCTCTCTCTCTCTCGTTATATCTCTCTGATCTCTGGAGGTTTGAACAGCAGTCTCTCTCTCTCTCTCCCTCTCTCTCTCTCTCGTTATAACTCTCTGATCTCTGGAGGTTTGAACAGCAGTCTCTCTCTCTCCCTCTCTCTCTCTCGTTATATCTCTCTGATCTCTGGAGGTTTGAACAGCAGTCTCTCTCTCGTTATATCTCTCTGATCTCTGGAGGTTTGAACAGCAGTCTCTCTCTCGTTATATCTCTCTGATCTCTGGAGGTTTGAACTGCAGTCTCTCTCTCTCCCTCTCTCTCGTTATATCTCTCTGATCTCTGGAGGTTTGAACAGCAGTCTCTCTCTCTCCCTCTCTCTCTCTCGTTATAACTCTCTGATCTCTGGAGGTTTGAACAGCAGTCTCTCTCTCTCCCTCTCTCTCTCTCGTTATATCTCTCTGATCTCTGGAGGTTTGAACAGCAGTCTCTCTCTCTCGTTATAACTCTCTGATCTCTGGAGGTCTGAACAGCAGTCTCTCTCTCTCCCTCTCTCTCTCTCGTTATAACTCTCTGATCTCTGG
The DNA here is from genome assembly GCF_057628025.1 of Oncorhynchus mykiss. Lineage (NCBI taxonomy): Eukaryota > Metazoa > Chordata > Actinopteri > Salmoniformes > Salmonidae > Oncorhynchus > Oncorhynchus mykiss. Next base: position 84,452,271 of record NC_143028.1, read on the forward strand.
AGGTTTGAACAGCAGTCTCTCTCTCTCCCTCTCTCTCTCTCGTTATATCTCTTTGATCTCTGGAGGTTTGAACAGCAGTCTCTCTCTCTCCCTCTCTCTCTCTCGTTATATCTCTCTGATCTCTGGAGGTTTGAACAGCAGTCTCTCTCTCGTTATATCTCTCTGATCTCTGGAGGTTTGAACAGCAGTCTCTCTCTCGTTATATCTCTCTGATCTCTGGAGGTTTGAACTGCAGTCTCTCTCTCTCCCTCTCTCTCGTTATATCTCTCTGATCTCTGGAGGTTTGAACAGCAGTCTCTCTCTCTCCCTCTCTCTCTCTCGTTATAACTCTCTGATCTCTGGAGGTTTGAACAGCAGTCTCTCTCTCTCCCTCTCTCTCTCTCGTTATATCTCTCTGATCTCTGGAGGTTTGAACAGCAGTCTCTCTCTCTCTCCCTCTCTCTCTCTCGTTATATCTCTCTGATCTCTGGAGGTTTGAACAGCAGTCTCTCTCTCTCCCTCTCTCTCTCGTTATATCTCTCTGATCTCTGGAGGTTTGAACAGCAGTCTCTCTCTCTCCCTCTCTCTCTCTCGTTATATCTCTCTGATCTCTGGAGGTTTGAACAGCAGTCTCTCTCTCTCCCTCTCTCTCTTGTTATATCTCTCTGATCTCTGGAGGTTTGAACAGCAGTCTCTCTCTCTCCCTCTCTCTCTCTCGTTATATCTCTCTGATCTCTGGAGGTTTGAACAGCAGTCTCTCTCTCTCCCTCTCTCTCTCTCGTTATATCTCTCTGATCTCTGGAGGTTTGAACAGCAGTCTCTCTCTCTCCCTCTCTCTCTCTCGTTATATCTCTCTGATCTCTGGAGGTTTGAACAGCAGTCTCTCTCTCGTTATATCTCTCTGATCTCTGGAGGTTTGAACTGCAGTCTCTCTCTCTCCCTCTCTCTCGTTATATCTCTCTGATCTCTGGAGGTTTGAACAGCAGTCTCTCTCTCTCTCTCTCCCTCTCTCTCTCTCGTTATAACTCTCTGATCTCTGGAGGTTTGAACAGCAGTCTCTCTCTCTCCCTCTCTCTCTCTCGTTATATCTCTCTGATCTCTGGAGGTTTGAACAGCAGTCTCTCTCTCTCGTTATAACTCTCTGATCTCTGGAGGTCTGAACAGCAGTCTCTCTCTCTCCCTCTCTCTCTCTCGTTATAACTCTCTGATCTCTGGAGGTTTGAACAGCAGTCTCTCTCTCTCCCTCTCTCTCTCTCGTTATATCTCTTTGATCTCTGGAGGTTTGAACAGCAGTCTCTCTCTCTCCCTCTCTCTCTCTCGTTATATCTCTCTGATCTCTGGAGGTTTGAACAGCAGTCTCTCTCTCGTTATATCTCTCTGATCTCTGGAGGTTTGAACAGCAGTCTCTCTCTCGTTATATCTCTCTGATCTCTGGAGGTTTGAACTGCAGTCTCTCTCTCTCCCTCTCTCTCGTTATATCTCTCTGATCTCTGGAGGTTTGAACAGCAGTCTCTCTCTCTCCCTCTCTCTCTCTCGTTATAACTCTCTGATCTCTGGAGGTTTGAACAGCAGTCTCTCTCTCTCCCTCTCTCTCTCTCGTTATATCTCTCTGATCTCTGGAGGTTTGAACAGCAGTCTCTCTCTCTCGTTATAACTCTCTGATCTCTGGAGGTCTGAACAGCAGTCTCTCTCTCTCCCTCTCTCTCTCTCGTTATAACTCTCTGATCTCTGGAGGTTTGAACAGCAGTCTCTCTCTCTCCCTCTCTCTCTCTCGTTATATCTCTTTGATCTCTGGAGGTTTGAACAGCAGTCTCTCTCTCTCCCTCTCTCTCTCTCGTTATATCTCTCTGATCTCTGGAGGTTTGAACAGCAGTCTCTCTCTCTCTCCCTCTCTCTCTCTCGTTATATCTCTCTGATCTCTGGAGGTTTGAACAGCAGTCTCTCTCTCTCCCTCTCTCTCTCTTTATATCTCTCTGATCTCTGGAGGTTTGAACAGCAGTCTCTCTCTCTCCCTCTCTCTCTCTCGTTATATCTCTCTGATCTCTGGAGGTTTGAACAGCAGTCTCTCTCTCTCCCTCTCTCTCTTGTTATATCTCTCTGATCTCTGGAGGTTTGAACAGCAGTCTCTCTCTCTCCCTCTCTCTCTCTCGTTATATCTCTCTGATCTCTGGAGGTTTGAACAGCTTTCTCTCTCTCTCCCTCTCTCTCTCTCTCTCGTTATATCTCTCTGATCTCTGGAGGTTTGAACAGCAGTCTCTCTCTCTCCCTCTCTCTCTCTCGTTATATCTCTCTGATCTCTGTAGGTTTGAACAGCAGTCTCTCTCTCTCTCCCTCTCTCTCTCTCGTTATATCTCTCTGATCTCTGGAGGTTTGAACAGCAGTCTCTCTCTCTCTCTCTCTCTCTCTCTCTCGTTATAACTCTCTGATCTCTGGAGGTTTGAACAGCAGTCTCTCTCTCTCCCTCTCTCTCTCTCGTTATATCTCTCTGATTTCTGGAGGTTTGAACAGCAGTCTCTCTCTCTCTCTCTCTCTCTCTCTCTCGTTATAACTCTCTGATCTCTGGAGGTCTGAACAGCAGTCTCTCTCTCGTTATATCTCTCTGATCTCTGGAGGTTTGAACAGCAGTCTCTCTCTCTCCCTCTCTCTCTCTCGTTATAACTCTCTGATCTCTGGAGGTTTGAACAGCAGTCTCTCTCTCTCCCTCTCTCTCTCTCGTTATAACTCTCTGATCTCTGGAGGTTTGAACAGCAGTCTCTCCCTCTCTCTCTCTCTCTCTCGTTATAACTCTCTGATCTCTGGAGGTTTGAACAGCAGTCTCTCTCTCTCCCTCTCGTTATAACTCTCTGATCTCTGGAGGTTTGAACAGCAGTCTCTCTCTCGTTATATCTCTCTGATCTCTGGAGGTTTGAACAGCAGTCTCTCTCTCTCCCTCGTTATAACTCTCTGATCTCTGGAGGTTTGAACAGCAGTCTCTCTCTCTCCCTCTCTCTCTCTCGTTATATCTCTCTGATCTCTGGAGGTTTGAACAGCAGTCTCTCTCTCTCCCTCTCTCTCTCTCGTTATATCTCTCTGATCTCTGGAGGTTTGAACAGCAGTCTCTCTCTCGTTATATCTCTCTGATCTCTGGAGGTTTGAACTGCAGTCTCTCTCTCTCCCTCTCTCTCGTTATATCTCTCTGATCTCTGGAGGTTTGAACAGCAGTCTCTCTCTCTCTCTCCCTCTCTCTCTCTCGTTATAACTCTCTGATCTCTGGAGGTTTGAACAGCAGTCTCTCTCTCTCCCTCTCTCTCTCTCGTTATATCTCTCTGATCTCTGGAGGTTTGAACAGCAGTCTCTCTCTCTCGTTATAACTCTCTGATCTCTGGAGGTCTGAACAGCAGTCTCTCTCTCTCCCTCTCTCTCTCTCGTTATAACTCTCTGATCTCTGGAGGTTTGAACAGCAGTCTCTCTCTCTCCCTCTCTCTCTCTCGTTATATCTCTTTGATCTCTGGAGGTTTGAACAGCAGTCTCTCTCTCTCCCTCTCTCTCTCTCGTTATATCTCTCTGATCTCTGGAGGTTTGAACAGCAGTCTCTCTCTCGTTATATCTCTCTGATCTCTGGAGGTTTGAACAGCAGTCTCTCTCTCGTTATATCTCTCTGATCTCTGGAGGTTTGAACTGCAGTCTCTCTCTCTCCCTCTCTCTCGTTATATCTCTCTGATCTCTGGAGGTTTGAACAGCAGTCTCTCTCTCTCCCTCTCTCTCTCTCGTTATAACTCTCTGATCTCTGGAGGTTTGAACAGCAGTCTCTCTCTCTCCCTCTCTCTCTCTCGTTATATCTCTCTGATCTCTGGAGGTTTGAACAGCAGTCTCTCTCTCTCGTTATAACTCTCTGATCTCTGGAGGTCTGAACAGCAGTCTCTCTCTCTCCCTCTCTCTCTCTCGTTATAACTCTCTGATCTCTGGAGGTTTGAACAGCAGTCTCTCTCTCTCCCTCTCTCTCTCTCGTTATATCTCTTTGATCTCTGGAGGTTTGAACAGCAGTCTCTCTCTCTCCCTCTCTCTCTCTCGTTATATCTCTCTGATCTCTGGAGGTTTGAACAGCAGTCTCTCTCTCTCTCCCTCTCTCTCTCTCGTTATATCTCTCTGATCTCTGGAGGTTTGAACAGCAGTCTCTCTCTCTCCCTCTCTCTCTCGTTATATCTCTCTGATCTCTGGAGGTTTGAACAGCAGTCTCTCTCTCTCCCTCTCTCTCTCTCGTTATATCTCTCTGATCTCTGGAGGTTTGAACAGCAGTCTCTCTCTCTCCCTCTCTCTCTTGTTATATCTCTCTGATCTCTGGAGGTTTGAACAGCAGTCTCTCTCTCTCCCTCTCTCTCTCTCGTTATATCTCTCTGATCTCTGGAGGTTTGAACAGCTTTCTCTCTCTCCCTCTCTCTCTCTCTCTCGTTATATCTCTCTGATCTCTGGAGGTTTGAACAGCAGTCTCTCTCTCTCCCTCTCTCTCTCTCGTTATATCTCTCTGATCTCTGGAGGTTTGAACAGCAGTCTCTCTCTCTCTCCCTCTCTCTCTCTCGTTATATCTCTCTGATCTCTGGAGGTTTGAACAGCAGTCTCTCTCTCTCTCTCTCTCTCTCTCAATTCAATTCAAGGGCTTTATTGGCATGGGAAACATGTGTTAACATTGCCAAAGCAAGTGAGGTAGACAACATACAAAGTGAAAATATAAAGTGAAAAACAACAAAAATTAACAGTAAACATTACACATACAGAGGTTTCAAAACAGTAAAGACATTACAAATGTCATATTATATATATATATACAGTGTTTTAACAATGTACAAATGGTTAAAGGACACAAGATAAAATAAATAAGCATAAATATGGGTTGTATTTACAATGGTGTGTGTTCTTCACTGGTTGCCCTTTTCTCGTGGCAACAGGTCACAAATCTTGCTGCTGTGATGGCACACTGTGGAATTTCACCCAGTAGATATGGGAGTTTTTCAAATTTGGATTTGTTTTCGAATTCTTTGTGGATCTGTGTAATCTGAGGGAAATATGTCTCTCTAATATGGTCATACATTGGGCAGGAGGTTAGGAAGTGCAGCTCAGTTTCCACCTCATTTTGTGGGCAGTATGCACATAGCCTGTCTTCTCTTGAGAGCCATGTCTGCCTACGGCGGCCTTTCTCAATAGCAAGGCTATGCTCACTGAGTCTGTACATAGTCAAAGCTTTCCTTAATTTTGGGTCAGTCACAGTGGTCAGGTATTCTGCCGCTGTGTACTCTCTGTTTAGGGCCAAATAGCATTCTAGTTTGCTCTGTTTTTTTGTTAATTCTTTCCAATGTGTCAAGTAATTATCTTTTTGTTTTCTCATGATTTGGTTGGGTCTAATTGTGCTGTTGTCCTGGGGCTCTGTAGGGTGTGTTTGTGTTTGTGAACAGAGCCCCAGGACCAGCTTGCTTAGGGGACTCTTCTCCAGGTTCATCTCTCTGTAGGTGATGGCTTTGTTATGGAAGGTTTGTGAATCACTTCCTTTTAGGTGGTTGTAGAATTTAACGGCTCTTTTCTGGATTTTGATAATTAGCGGGTATCGGCCTAATTCTGCTCTGCATGCATTATTTGGTGTTCTACGTTGTACACGGAGGATATTTTTGCAGAATTCTGCGTGCAGAGTCTCAATTTGGTGTTTGTCCCATTTTGTGAAGTCTTGGTTGGTGAGCGGACCCCAGACCTCACAACCATAAAGGGCAATGGGCTCTATGACTGATTCAAGTATTTTTAGCCAAATCCTAATTGGTATGTTGAAATTTATGTTTCTTTTGATGGCATAGAATGCCCTTCTTGCCTTGTCTCTCAGATCGTTCACAGCTTTGTGGAAGTTACCTGTGGCGCTGATGTTTAGGCCAAGGTATGTATAGTTTTTTGTGTGCTCTAGGGCAACAGTGTCTAGATTGAATTTGTATTTGTGGTCCTGGTGACTGGACCTTTTTTGGAACACCATTATTTTGGTCTTACTGAGATTTACTGTCAGGGCCCAGGTCTGACAGAATCTGTGCATAAGATCTAGGTGCTGCTGTAGGCCCTCCTTGGTTGGTGACAGAAGCACCAGATCATCGGCAAACAGCAGACATTTGACTTCGGATTCTAGCAGGGGGAGGCCGGGTGCTGCAGACTTTTCTAGTGCCCGCGCCAATTCGTTGATATATATGTTGAAGAGGGTGGGGCTTAAACTGCATCCCTGTCTAACCCCACGACCCTGTGTGAAGAAATGTGTGTGTTTTTTGCCAATTTTAACCGCACACTTGTTGTTTGTGTACATGGATTTTATAATGTCGTATGTTTTACCCCCAACACCACTTTCCATCAGTTTGTATAGCAGACCCTCATGCCAGATTGAGTCGAAGGCTTTTTTGAAATCAACAAAGCATGAGAAGACTTTGCCTTTGTTTTGGTTTGTTTGGTTGTCAATTAGGGTGTGCAGGGTGAATACATGGTCTGTTGTACGGTAATTTGGTAAAAAGCCAATTTGACATTTGCTCAGTACATTGTTTTCATTGAGGAAATGTACGAGTCTGCTGTTAATAATAATGCAGAGGATTTTCCCAAGGTTACTGTTGACACATATTCCACGGTAGTTATTGGGGTCAAATTTGTCTCCACTTTTGTGGATTGGGGTGATCAGTCCTTGGTTCCAAATATTGGGGAAGATGCCAGAGCTAAGTATGATGTTAAAGAGTTTTAGTATAGCCAATTGGAATTTGTTGTCTGTATATTTGATCATTTCATTGAGGATACCATCAACACCACAGGCCTTTTTGGGTTGGAGGGTTTTTATTTTGTCCTGTAACTCATTCAATGTAATTGGATAATCCAGTGGGTTCTGGTAGTCTTTAATAGATGATTCTAAGATCTGTATTTGATCATGTATATGTTTTTGCTCTTTATTCTTTGTTATAGAGCCAAAAAGATTGGAGAAGTGGTTTACCCATACATCTCCATTTTGGATAGATAATTCTTCTTGTTGTTGTTTGTTTAGTGTTTTCCAATTTTCCCAGAAGTGGTTAGAGTCTATGGATTCTTCAATTGCATTGAGCTGATTTCTGACATGCTGTTCCTTCTTTTTCCGTAGTGTATTTCTGTATTGTTTTAGTGATTCACCATAGTGAAGGCGTAGACTCAGGTTTTCCGGGTCTCTATGTTTTTGGTTGGACAGGTTTCTCAATTTCTTTCTTAGATTTTTGCATTCTTCATCAAACCATTTGTCATTATTGTTAATTTTCTTCGGTTTTCTATTTGAGATTTTTAGATTTGATAGGGAAGCTGAGAGGTCAAATATACTGTTAAGATTTTCTACTGCCAAGTTTACACCTTCACTATTACAGCGGAACGTTTTACCCAGGAAATTGTCTAAAAGGGATTGAATTTGTTGTTGCCTAATTGTTTTTTGGTAGGTTTCCAAACTGCATTCCTTCCATCTATAGCATTTCTTAATGTTACTCAGTTCCTTTGGCTTTGATGCCTCATGATTGATTATTGCTCTGTTTAAGTAGACTGTGATTTTGCTGTGGTCTGATAGGGGTGTCAGTGGGCTGACTGTGAACGCTCTGAGAGACTCTGGGTTGAGGTCGGTGATAAAGTAGTCTACAGTACTACTGCCAAGAGATGAGCTATAGGTGTACCTACCATAGGAGTCCCCTCGAAGCCTACCGTTGACTATGTACATACCCAGCGTGCGACAGAGCTGCAGGAGTTGTGACCCGTTTTTGTTGGTTATGTTGTCATAGTTGTGCCTAGGGGGGCATATGTGGGAGGGAATGCTGTCACCTCCAGGCAGGTGTTTGTCCCCCTGTGTGCTTAGGGTGTCAGGTTCTTGTCCGGTTCTGGCATTTAGGTCGCCACAGACTAGTACATGTCCCTGGGCCTGGAAATGATTGATTTCCCCCTCCAGGATGGAGAAGCTGTCTTCATTAAAATATGGGGATTCTAGTGGGGGGATATAGGTAGCACACAGGAGGACATTTTTCTCTGTTAGGATAATTTCCTTTTGAATTTCTAGCCAAATGTAAAATGTTCCTGTTTTGATTAATTTAATGGAGTGAGTTAGGTCTGCTCTATACCAAATTAGCATACCCCCTGAGTCCCTTCCCTGTTTCACACCTGGTAGTTTGGTGGATGGGACTACCAGCTCTCTGTAACCTAGAGGGCAACCAGTGGGTCCGTCTCCTCTATACCAGGTTTCTTGCAGGATGACAATGTCTGTATTACCGATTTCTTTGGTGAAGTCCGGGTTTCTGCTCTTTAGGCCAAAGGCAGATGACCTCAGGCCTTGGATATTCCATGATAATATAGTGAAGGCTTTTTGTTCCATAGAGTGTCCAATGTTGTTGGTCGGGGTTTGGCCTCAGGCCAGTAAGTGTGAGCAGAGCCTGCTGAGCATCTGGTACATGCCATTGGCTTCGGCGAGTGTGAGAGTGGGGGTTGGGACTGTTTGCCCGCTCACTACCTGGGCGTATGTGTGGCTTCCATGTTGAGGCCCTCTTTGCGGGGGTGGGGTGCATGGGGTGGGCAGGAGTGGCATAGGTCTGACCTGGGTGGGCCTAAATGGGGTGTGGGCATGGCTGACGTGGGGGGGTGTTGATTGGTTGGGGTGGGGGTGTGGATGTGTCTGGGTGTACTGTGGTCTGGATGTAATTCCTCTTGGCGTGGGTCCTCTATGTGTAGGTCCAGGGGGGGGTCCTGCAGATCTGGGAGGGTGTCTCGCTGGTCTGGATGGGGTGTCTATTGATCTGTTGCTCCTGTGTGAAGTGTTGGGGATACGTTTGAGAGCGATGTCCTTTAGAGTTCGGGCAAAGGTGGGCACTGCTGCCTTGTAGAGGTGGACCTGGTCATAGAGGCTGTTCAAGTCCAGGGTGGAGTGGTGGGCCAGGAAAACGTTTGGTTTTGAGGCACAGTCACGGGAAATACTTGCATTTACCCGCTGTATTGTGGCAGGGTGGAAGTCTTTTCGTGGTAGCAGGGTGGAGATAACCACTTGTGCGTTGGGGAAAGTAGAAGAAGCCTTTTCAATCACTCTCTTCAGTGCTGTGGCCACTCTTTCCTGCAGTGCTCTCAGGTCGTTTGTGCCTGTGTGTATTATTATGTGGCTGGGTGAGCCTAGTTTGGCCTCAGACAGAAGGTCGAGGGCACGCTGGGTGTTTGGACACCAGAGTTTAGACACACTGTGTTTGGGAAAAAGTTTTTTTTCTTCTATATATTTCCCATTTGAGTCCATAAGTAGTACAATCTGTGTCTTGTGTTTGTCCTCAGTGGGTGTGGGGGGGTTGTCAAAAGGGCTATCAGGGTGGCTGACAGGGGGGGTGCTCAGAGGGGGTGAGAGCCTCTGGGCTTGGGGTTCTTCATTTGTCTGTTCTGCTGTGATTTCGACTCTATGGTCAGGGTCTGGTGTGGACTGTTCTGCTGTGGTGTCGACTCTATGTTCAGGGTCTGGTGTGGACTGTTCTGCTGTGGTGTCGAGACTTTTGTTGGGTGCTGAAGTGGGCTGTTCTGCTGGCTTCTCTGTGGGGGTGGCCACCTCTCTAGTGGGTTGTTCTCTGTCACACGCCGTCCCCATCAACTTCTCCTCCATCCCCCTCAACCTCTCCTCCACCAGCAGTCTGATACTCTCCTCTAGTGCTCTGTTCTGCTCCTCTTTCTCCTGTTGTATTTGTCTCACCACTGTCCAAAGTGCAGATATGTCTCTGTCCACCTCCAGCTCTCCGGGTCTGGTTAAGGGGCTGTTGTTGTGCTGGACTGTTGTCTGGGTCTGCGCTGACTGAAGTGTAATCACCTGCTGTTCCAGCTCCACCTGTCTTACCTCCAGCTGGGTGAATTTGTCCTTCATTTCAATGAGGGAGTGGTAATCTGTGCTGGGAGGTTGACTCTCCACTGGGGGTTGCTCATCTGTGGGGTTACATAATGAAGAGGTCTGGTCTGACCCGCTCTGTGTGGGGGTATCATTATCAAGGCAGAGCTTCTCCTGCTGGGCTAATTCTTTGATTAGGTGAAAGTCCAGCTGAAACTGTTTGTGGTTATTCTGTACCATTACTGATCCGGATTTATAGATATTTATATTACTTAACTCAGAGTCCTCGTTATCAAGTATTCTGAGTTTCCACCCCTCGTTAATCCCCCCTCTCGTAACAAAGGGGTAGTGTGCTAATATAGCACTGTGCCATGCCAGGGGATGGTTTGTGTGGAAGATGAGGTTGCTGATGTTCCCATTTTTGTAATAGTCAGCAAAAAGTGTCTCTTGATTTTCCATAAGGAGCTTCTTCTTGTGGTCTTTTCTTGCCTTATCATTCTTTACATGCAAAGGGTACTGTATTTTAATTACCTCTGAACAGCGGGAGGGAGCTTCTAAGGCCTCTCCATTTGGTTGGGGTAGACTGTGTGACTCTCCTGCCATTGTTGGGCTAATGGGCTTTGACACCTCTCACTTGACACGTCAGTGCTAGTTGAAGCTGTATCAAGCTTGGCAGAATTATGTTAGAATTCAGTCCTTATAAAGTAATGTTGTGTATTTTTCTTCTTGGCTTTTGGAAATAAAATATTGTTTCAGACTAAACATTACTCACTCAGTTCCAGGTTGGATGGTGTTTTCAGGTTTCTGTTGTTTTCCAGAGAATTTGCTGTATAGGGTAAAAAATCCTTGGTTGTTGTGAACTTTCCAGGTGATTCCGTAATTCCGTCCAAAATGAGGTTGTAGGTTTTAAGTTTTGATTTGAAGTAGGGGTTATGTTGAAGAGGGTAGAATCCAGTATGTGTTCCTGACAAAAAATCCAAGTTTATCTAACTCCTAACCTATCTTTTTTAAAGAAAATGCTGAAAAATGCAGGAGCTCTGATCCTGACCTCTGCCTCTCTCTGCCTCTCTCTCTCCCTCTCTCTCTCTCGTTATAACTCTCTGATCTCTGGAGGTTTGAACAGCAGTCTCTCTCTCTCCCTCTCTCTCTCTCGTTATATCTCTCTGATTTCTGGAGGTTTGAACAGCAGTCTCTCTCTCTCTCTCTCTCTCTCTCTCTCGTTATAACTCTCTGATCTCTGGAGGTCTGAACAGCAGTCTCTCTCTCGTTATATCTCTCTGATCTCTGGAGGTTTGAACAGCAGTCTCTCTCTCTCCCTCTCTCTCTCTCGTTATAACTCTCTGATCTCTGGAGGTTTGAACAGCAGTCTCTCTCTCTCCCTCTCTCTCTCTCGTTATAACTCTCTGATCTCTGGAGGTTTGAACAGCAGTCTCTCCCTCTCTCTCTCTCTCTCTCGTTATAACTCTCTGATCTCTGGAGGTTTGAACAGCAGTCTCTCTCTCTCCCTTTCGTTATAACTCTCTGATCTCTGGAGGTTTGAACAGCAGTCTCTCTCTCGTTATATCTCTCTGATCTCTGGAGGTTTGAACAGCAGTCTCTCTCTCTCCCTCGTTATAACTCTCTGATCTCTGGAGGTTTGAACAGCAGTCTCTCTCTCTCCCTCTCTCTCTCTCGTTATATCTCTCTGATCTCTGGAGGTTTGAACAGCAGTCTCTCTCTCTCCCTCTCTCTCTCTCGTTATATCTCTCTGATCTCTGGAGGTTTGAACAGCAGTCTCTCTCTCGTTATATCTCTCTGATCTCTGGAGGTTTGAACAGCAGTCTCTCTCTCGTTATATCTCTCTGATCTCTGGAGGTTTGAACTGCAGTCTCTCTCTCTCCCTCTCTCTCTCTCGTTATATCTCTCTGATCTCTGGAGGTTTGAACAGCAGTCTCTCTCTCTCCCTCTCTCTCTCTCGTTATAACTCTCTGATCTCTGGAGGTTTGAACAGCAGTCTCTCTCTCTCCCTCTCTCTCTCTCGTTATATCTCTCTGATCTCTGGAGGTTTGAACAGCAGTCTCTCTCTCTCGTTATAACTCTCTGATCTCTGGAGGTCTGAACAGCAGTCTCTCTCTCTCTCCCTCTCTCTCTCTCGTTATAACTCTCTGATCTCTGGAGGTTTGAACAGCAGTCTCTCTCTCTCCCTCTCTCTCTCTCGTTATATCTCTCTGATCTCTGGAGGTTTGAACAGCAGTCTCTCTCTCTCCCTCTCTCTCTCTCGTTATATCTCTCTGATCTCTGGAGGTTTGAACAGCAGTCTCTCTCTCTCTCCCTCTCTCTCTCTCGTTTTATCTCTCTGATCTCTGGAGGTTTGAACAGCAGTCTCTCTCTCTCCCTCTCTCTCTCGTTATATCTCTCTGATCTCTGGAGGTTTGAACAGCAGTCTCTCTCTCTCCCTCTCTCTCTCTCGTTATATCTCTCTGATCTCTGGAGGTTTGAACAGCAGTCTCTCTCTCTCCCTCTCTCTCTCGTTATATCTCTCTGATCTCTGGAGGTTTGAACAGCAGTCTCTCTCTCTCCCTCTCTCTCTCTCGTTATATCTCTCTGATCTCTGGAGGTTTGAACAGCAGTCTCTCTCTCTCCCTCTCTCTCTCTCGTTATATCTCTCTGATCTCTGGAGGTTTGAACAGCAGTCTCTCTCTCTCCCTCTCTCTCTCTCGTTATATCTCTCTGATCTCTGGAGGTTTGAACAGCAGTCTCTCTCTCTCCCTCTCTCTCTCTCGTTATATCTCTCTGATCTCTGGAGGTTTGAACAGCAGTCTCTCTCTCAATTCAATTCAATTCAAGGGCTTTATTGGCATGGGAAACATGTGTTAACATTGCCAAAGCAAGTGAGGTAGACAACATACAAAGTGAAAATATAAAGTGAAAAACAACAAAAATTAACAGTAAACATTACACATACAGAGGTTTCAAAACAGTAAAGACATTACAAATGTCATATTATATATATATATACAGTGTTTTAACAATGTACAAATGGTTAAAGGACACAAGATAAAATAAATAAGCATAAATATGGGTTGTATTTACAATGGTGTGTGTTCTTCACTGGTTGCCCTTTTCTCGTGGCAACAGGTCACAAATCTTGCTGCTGTGATGGCACACTGTGGAATTTCACCCAGTAGATATGGGAGTTTTTCAAATTTGGATTTGTTTTCGAATTCTTTGTGGATCTGTGTAATCTGAGGGAAATATGTCTCTCTAATATGGTCATACATTGGGCAGGAGGTTAGGAAGTGCAGCTCAGTTTCCACCTCATTTTGTGGGCAGTGAGCACATAGCCTGTCTTCTCTTGAGAGCCATGTCTGCCTACGGCGGCCTTTCTCAATAGCAAGGCTATGCTCACTGAGTCTGTACATAGTCAAAGCTTTCCTTAATTTTGGGTCAGTCACAGTGGTCAGGTATTCTGCCGCTGTGTACTCTCTGTTTAGGGCCAAATAGCATTCTAGTTTGCTCTGTTTTTTTGTTAATTCTTTCCAATGTGTCAAGTAATTATCTTTTTGTTTTCTCATGATTTGGTTGGGTCTAATTGTGCTGTTGTCCTGGGGCTCTGTAGGGTGTGTTTGTGTTTGTGAACAGAGCCCCAGGACCAGCTTGCTTAGGGGACTCTTCTCCAGGTTCATCTCTCTGTAGGTGATGGCTTTGTTATGGAAGGTTTGTGAATCACTTCCTTTTAGGTGGTTGTAGAATTTAACGGCTCTTTTCTGGATTTTGATAATTAGTGGGTATCGGCCTAATTCTGCTCTGCATGCATTATTTGGTGTTCTACGTTGTACACGGAGGATATTTTTGCAGAATTCTGCGTGCAGAGTCTCAATTTGGTGTTTGTCCCATTTTGTGAAGTCTTGGTTGGTGAGCGGACCCCAGACCTCACAACCATAAAGGGCAATGGGCTCTATGACTGATTCAAGTATTTTTAGCCAAATCCTAATTGGTATGTTGAAATTTATGTTTCTTTTGATGGCATAGAATGCCCTTCTTGCCTTGTCTCTCAGATCGTTCACAGCTTTGTGGAAGTTACCTGTGGCGCTGATGTTTAGGCCAAGGTATGTATAGTTTTTTGTGTGCTCTAGGGCAACAGTGTCTAGATTGAATTTGTATTTGTGGTCCTGGTGACTGGACCTTTTTTGGAACACCATTATTTTGGTCTTACTGAGATTTACTGTCAGGGCCCAGGTCTGACAGAATCTGTGCATAAGATCTAGGTGCTGCTGTAGGCCCTCCTTGGTTGGTGACAGAAGCACCAGATCATCGGCAAACAGCAGACATTTGACTTCGGATTCTAGCAGGGGGAGGCCGGGTGCTGCAGACTTTTCTAGTGCCCGCGCCAATTCGTTGATATATATGTTGAAGAGGGTGGGGCTTAAACTGCATCCCTGTCTAACCCCACGACCCTGTGTGAAGAAATGTGTGTGTTTTTTGCCAATTTTAACCGCACACTTGTTGTTTGTGTACATGGATTTTATAATGTCGTATGTTTTACCCCCAACACCACTTTCCATCAGTTTGTATAGCAGACCCTCATGCCAGATTGAGTCGAAGGCTTTTTTGAAATCAACAAAGCATGAGAAGACTTTGCCTTTGTTTTGGTTTGTTTGGTTGTCAATTAGGGTGTGCAGGGTGAATACATGGTCTGTTGTACGGTAATTTGGTAAAAAGCCAATTTGACATTTGCTCAGTACATTGTTTTCATTGAGGAAATGTACGAGTCTGCTGTTAATAATAATGCAGAGGATTTTCCCAAGGTTACTGTTGACACATATTCCACGGTAGTTATTGGGGTCAAATTTGTCTCCACTTTTGTGGATTGGGGTGATCAGTCCTTGGTTCCAAATATTGGGGAAGATGCCAGAGCTAAGTATGATGTTAAAGAGTTTTAGTATAGCCAATTGGAATTTGTTGTCTGTATATTTGATCATTTCATTGAGGATACCATCAACACCACAGGCCTTTTTGGGTTGGAGGGTTTTTATTTTGTCCTGTAACTCATTCAATGTAATTGGATAATCCAGTGGGTTCTGGTAGTCTTTAATAGATGATTCTAAGATCTGTATTTGATCATGTATATGTTTTTGCTCTTTATTCTTTGTTATAGAGCCAAAGAGATTGGAGAAGTGGTTTACCCATACATCTCCATTTTGGATAGATAATTCTTGTTGTTGTTGTTTGTTTAGTGTTTTCCAATTTTCCCAGAAGTGGTTAGAGTCTATGGATTCTTCAATTGCATTGAGCTGATTTCTGACATGCTGTTCCTTCTTTTTCCGTAGTGTATTTCTGTATTGTTTTAGTGATTCACCATAGTGAAGGCGTAGACTCAGGTTTTCCGGGTCTCTATGTTTTTGGTTGGACAGGTTTCTCAATTTCTTTCTTAGATTTTTGCATTCTTCATCAAACCATTTGTCATTATTGTTAATTTTCTTTGGTTTTCTATTTGAGATTTTTAGATTTGATAGGGAAGCTGAGAGGTCAAATATACTGTTAAGATTTTCTACTGCCAAGTTTACACCTTCACTATTACAGCGGAACGTTTTACCCAGGAAATTGTCTAAAAGGGATTGAATTTGTTGTTGCCTAATTGTTTTTTGGTAGGTTTCCAAACTGCATTCCTTCCATCTATAGCATTTCTTAATGTTACTCAGTTCCTTTGGCTTTGATGCCTCATGATTGATTATTGCTCTGTTTAAGTAGACTGTGATTTTGCTGTGGTCTGATAGGGGTGTCAGTGGGCTGACTGTGAACGCTCTGAGAGACTCTGGGTTGAGGTCGGTGATAAAGTAGTCTACAGTACTACTGCCAAGAGATGAGCTATAGGTGTACCTACCATAGGAGTCCCCTCGAAGCCTACCGTTGACTATGTACATACCCAGCGTGCGACAGAGCTGCAGGAGTTGTGACCCGTTTTTGTTGGTTATGTTGTCATAGTTGTGCCTAGGGGGGCATATGTGGGAGGGAATGCTGTCACCTCCAGGCAGGTGTTTGTCCCCCTGTGTGCTTAGGGTGTCAGGTTCTTGTCCGGTTCTGGCATTTAGGTCGCCACAGACTAGTACATGTCCCTGGGCCTGGAAATGATTGATTTCCCCCTCCAGGATGGAGAAGCTGTCTTCATTAAAATATGGGGATTCTAGTGGGGGGATATAGGTAGCACACAGGAGGACATTTTTCTCTGTTAGGATAATTTCCTTTTGAATTTCTAGCCAAATGTAAAATGTTCCTGTTTTGATTAATTTAATGGAGTGAGTTAGGTCTGCTCTATACCAAATTAGCATACCCCCTGAGTCCCTTCCCTGTTTCACACCTGGTAGTTTGGTGGATGGGACTACCAGCTCTCTGTAACCTAGAGGGCAACCAGTGGGTCCGTCTCCTCTATACCAGGTTTCTTGCAGGATGACAATGTCTGTATTACCGATTTCTTTGGTGAAGTCCGGGTTTCTGCTCTTTAGGCCAAAGGCAGATGACCTCAGGCCTTGGATATTCCATGATAATATAGTGAAGGCTTTTTGTTCCATAGAGTGTCCAATGTTGTTGGTCGTGGTTTGGCCTCAGGCCAGTAAGTGTGAGCAGAGCCTGCTGAGCATCTGGTACATGCCATTGGCTTCGGCGAGTGTGAGAGTGGGGGTTGGGACTGTTTGCCCGCTCACTACCTGGGCGTATGTGTGGCTTCCATGTTGAGGCCCTCTTTGCGGGGGTGGGGTGCATGGGGTGGGCAGGAGTGGCATAGGTCTGACCTGGGTGGGCCTAAATGGGGTGTGGGCATGGTTGACGTGGGGGGGTGTTGATTGGTTGGGGTGGGGGTGTGGATGTGTCTGGGTGTACTGTGGTCTGGATGTAATTCCTCTTGGCGTGGGTCCTCTATGTGTAGGTCCAGGGGGGGGTCCTGCAGATCTGGGAGGGTGTCTCGCTGGTCTGGATGGGGTGTCTATTGATCTGTTGCTCCTGTGTGAAGTGTTGGGGATACGTTTGAGAGCGATGTCCTTTAGAGTTCGGGCAAAGGTGGGCACTGCTGCCTTGTAGAGGTGGACCTGGTCATAGAGGCTGTTCAAGTCCAGGGTGGAGTGGTGGGCCAGGAAAACGTTTGGTTTTGAGGCACAGTCACGGGAAATACTTGCATTTACCCGCTGTATTGTGGCAGGGTGGAAGTCTTTTCGTGGTAGCAGGGTGGAGATAACCACTTGTGCGTTGGGGAAAGTAGAAGAAGCCTTTTCAATCACTCTCTTCAGTGCTGTGGCCACTCTTTCCTGCAGTGCTCTCAGGTCGTTTGTGCCTGTGTGTATTATTATGTGGCTGGGTGAGCCTAGTTTGGCCTCAGACAGAAGGTCGAGGGCACGCTGGGTGTTTGGACACCAGAGTTTAGACACACTGTGTTTGGGAAAAAGTTTTTTTTCTTCTATATATTTCCCATTTGAGTCCATAAGTAGTACAATCTGTGTCTTGTGTTTGTCCTCAGTGGGTGTGGGGGGGTTGTCAAAAGGGCTATCAGGGTGGCTGACAGGGGGGGTGCTCAGAGGGGGTGAGAGCCTCTGGGCTTGGGGTTCTTCATTTGTCTGTTCTGCTGTGATTTCGACTCTATGGTCAGGGTCTGGTGTGGACTGTTCTGCTGTGGTGTCGACTCTATGTTCAGGGTCTGGTGTGGACTGTTCTGCTGTGGTGTCGAGACTTTTGTTGGGTGCTGAAGTGGGCTGTTCTGCTGGCTTCTCTGTGGGGGTGGCCACCTCTCTAGTGGGTTGTTCTCTGTCACACGCCGTCCCCATCAACTTCTCCTCCATCCCCCTCAACCTCTCCTCCACCAGCAGTCTGATACTCTCCTCTAGTGCTCTGTTCTGCTCCTCTTTCTCCTGTTGTATTTGTCTCACCACTGTCCAAAGTGCAGATATGTCTCTGTCCACCTCCAGCTCTCCGGGTCTGGTTAAGGGGCTGTTGTTGTGCTGGACTGTTGTCTGGGTCTGCGCTGACTTTAGTGTAATCACCTGCTGTTCCAGCTCCACCTGTCTTACCTCCAGCTGGGTGAATTTGTCCTTCATTTCAATGAGGGAGTGGTAATCTGTGCTGGGAGGTTGACTCTCCACTGGGGGTTGCTCATCTGTGGGGTTACATAATGAAGAGGTCTGGTCTGACCCGCTCTGTGTGGGGGTATCATTATCAAGGCAGAGCTTCTCCTGCTGGGCTAATTCTTTGATTAGGTGAAAGTCCAGCTGAAACTGTTTGTGGTTATTCTGTACCATTACTGATCCGGATTTATAGATATTTATATTACTTAACTCAGAGTCCTCGTTATCAAGTATTCTGAGTTTCCACCCCTCGTTAATCCCCCCTCTCGTAACAAAGGGGTAGTGTGCTAATATAGCACTGTGCCATGCCAGGGGATGGTTTGTGTGGAAGATGAGGTTGCTGATGTTCCCATTTTTGTAATAGTCAGCAAAAAGTGTCTCTTGATTTTCCATAAGGAGCTTCTTCTTGTGGTCTTTTCTTGCCTTATCATTCTTTACATGCAAAGGGTACTGTATTTTAATTACCTCTGAACAGCGGGAGGGAGCTTCTAAGGCCTCTCCATTTGGTTGGGGTAGACTGTGTGACTCTCCTGCCATTGTTGGGCTAATGGGCTTTGACACCTCTCACTTGACACGTCAGTGCTAGTTGAAGCTGTATCAAGCTTGGCAGAATTATGTTAGAATTCAGTCCTTATAAAGTAATGTTGTGTATTTTTCTTCTTGGCTTTTGGAAATAAAATATTGTTTCAGACTAAACATTACTCACTCAGTTACAGGTTGGATGGTGTTTTCAGGTTTCTGTTGTTTTCCAGAGAATTTGCTGTATAGGGTAAAAAATCCTTGGTTGTTGTGAACTTTCCAGGTGATTCCGTAATTCCGTCCAAAATGAGGTTGTAGGTTTTAAGTTTTGATTTGAAGTAGGGGTTATGTTGAAGAGGGTAGAATCCAGTATGTGTTCCTGACAAAAAATCCAAGTTTATCTAACTCCTAACCTATCTTTTTTAAAGAAAATGCTGAAAAATGCAGGAGCTCTGATCCTGACCTCTGCTCTGCCTCTCTGTCTCTCTCTCTCTCTCTCTCGTTATATCTCTCTGATCTCTGGAGGTTTGAACAGCAGTCTCTCTCTCTCTCTCTCTCTCTCTCTCGTTATAACTCTCTGATCTCTGGAGGTTTGAACAGCAGTCTCTCTCTCTCCCTCTCTCTCTCTCGTTATATCTCTCTGATTTCTGGAGGTTTGAACAGCAGTCTCTCTCTCTCTCCCTCTCTCTCTCTCGTTATATCTCTCTGATCTCTGGAGGTTTGAACAGCAGTCTCTCTCTCTCTCTCCCTCTCTCTCTCTCGTTATATCTCTCTGATCTCTGGAGGTTTGAACAGCAGTCTCTCTCTCTCCCTCTCTCTCTCTCGTTATAACTCTCTGATCTCTGGAGGTTTGAACAGCAGTCTCTCTCTCTCTCCCTCTCTCTCTCTCGTTATAACTCTCTGATCTCTGGAGGTTTGAACAGCAGTCTCTCTCTCTCCCTCTCTCTCTCGTTATATCTCTCTGATTTCTGGAGGTTTGAACAGCAGTCTCTCTCTCTCTCCCTCTCTCTCTCTCGTTATATCTCTCTGATCTCTGGAGGTTTGAACAGCAGTCTCTCTCTCTCTCCCTCTCTCTCTCTCGTTATATCTCTCTGATCTCTGGAGGTTTGAACAGCAGTCTCTCTCTCTCTCCCTCTCTCTCTCTCGTTATATCTCTCTGATCTCTGGAGGTTTGAACAGCAGTCTCTCTCTCTCTCCCTCTCTCTCTCTCGTTATATCTCTCTGATCTCTGGAGGTTTGAACAGCAGTCTCTCTCTCTCCCTCTCTCTCTCGTTATATCTCTCTGATCTCTGGAGGTTTGAACAGCAGTCTCTCTCTCTCTCGTTATATCTCTCTGATCTCTGGAGGTTTGAACAGCAGTCTCTCTCTCGTTATATCTCTCTGATCTCTGGAGGTTTGAACAGCAGTCTCTCTCTCGTTATATCTCTCTGATCTCTGGAGGTTTGAACTGCAGTCTCTCTCTCTCCCTCTCTCTCTCTCGTTATATCTCTCTGATCTCTGGAGGTTTGAACAGCAGTCTCTCTCTCTCCCTCTCTCTCTCTCGTTATAACTCTCTGATCTCTGGAGGTTTGAACAGCAGTCTCTCTCTCTCCCTCTCTCTCTCGTTATATCTCTCTGATCTCTGGAGGTTTGAACAGCAGTCTCTCTCTCTCCCTCTCTCTCTCTCGTTATATCTCTCTGATCTCTGGAGGTTTGAACAGCAGTCTCTCTCTCTCCCTCTCTCTCTCTCGTTATATCTCTCTGATCTCTGGAGGTTTGAACAGCAGTCTCTCTCTCTCCCTCTCTCTCTCTCGTTATATCTCTCTGATCTCTGGAGGTTTGAACAGCAGTCTCTCTCTCTCCCTCTCTCTCTCTCGTTATATCTGTCTGATCTCTGGAGGTTTGAACAGCAGTCTCTCTCTCTCTCCCTCTCTCTCTCTCGTTATATCTCTCTGATCTCTGGAGGTTTGAACAGCAGTCTCTCTCTCTCCCTCTCTCTCTCTCGTTATATCTCTCTGATTTCTGGAGGTTTGAACAGCAGTCTCTCTCTCTCTCCCTCTCTCTCTCTCGTTATATCTCTCTGATCTCTGGAGGTTTGAACAGCAGTCTCTCTCTCTCTCTCCCTCTCTCTCTCTCGTTATATCTCTCTGATCTCTGGAGGTTTGAACAGCAGTCTCTCTCTCTCCCTCTCTCTCTCTCGTTATAACTCTCTGATCTCTGGAGGTTTGAACAGCAGTCTCTCTCTCTCTCCCTCTCTCTCTCTCGTTATAACTCTCTGATCTCTGGAGGTTTGAACAGCAGTCTCTCTCTCTCCCTCTCTCTCTCGTTATATCTCTCTGATTTCTGGAGGTTTGAACAGCAGTCTCTCTCTCTCTCCCTCTCTCTCTCTCGTTATATCTCTCTGATCTCTGGAGGTTTGAACAGCAGTCTCTCTCTCTCTCCCTCTCTCTCTCTCGTTATATCTCTCTGATCTCTGGAGGTTTGAACAGCAGTCTCTCTCTCTCTCCCTCTCTCTCTCTCGTTATATCTCTCTGATCTCTGGAGGTTTGAACAGCAGTCTCTCTCTCTCCCTCTCTCTCTCGTTATATCTCTCTGATCTCTGGAGGTTTGAACAGCAGTCTCTCTCTCTCCCTCTCTCTCTCTCGTTATATCTCTCTGATCTCTGGAGGTTTGAACAGCAGTCTCTCTCTCGTTATATCTCTCTGATCTCTGGAGGTTTGAACAGCAGTCTCTCTCTCGTTATATCTCTCTGATCTCTGGAGGTTTGAACAGCAGTCTCTCTCTCTCCCTCTCTCTCTCTCGTTATATCTCTCTGATCTCTGGAGGTTTGAACAGCAGTCTCTCTCTCTCCCTCTCTCTCTCTCGTTATAACTCTCTGATCTCTGGAGGTTTGAACAGCAGTCTCTCTCTCTCCCTCTCTCTCTCTCGTTATATCTCTCTGATCTCTGGAGGTTTGAACAGCAGTCTCTCTCTCTCGTTATAACTCTCTGATCTCTGGAGGTCTGAACAGCAGTCTCTCTCTCTCCCTCTCTCTCTCTCGTTATAACTCTCTGATCTCTGGAGGTTTGAACAGCAGTCTCTCTCTCTCCCTCTCTCTCTCTCGTTATATCTCTCTGATCTCTGGAGGTTTGAACAGCAGTCTCTCTCTCTCTCCCTCTCTCTCTCTCGTTTTATCTCTCTGATCTCTGGAGGTTTGAACAGCAGTCTCTCTCTCTCCCTCTCTCTCTCTCGTTATATCTCTCTGATCTCTGGAGGTTTGAACAGCAGTCTCTCTCTCTCTCCCTCTCTCTCTCTCGTTTTATCTCTCTGATCTCTGGAGGTTTGAACAGCAGTCTCTCTCTCTCCCTCTCTCTCTCGTTATATCTCTCTGATCTCTGGAGGTTTGAACAGCAGTCTCTCTCTCTCCCTCTCTCTCTCTCGTTATATCTCTCTGATCTCTGGAGGTTTGAACAGCAGTCTCTCTCTCTCCCTCTCTCTCTCGTTATATCTCTCTGATCTCTGGAGGTTTGAACAGCAGTCTCTCTCTCTCCCTCTCTCTCTCTCGTTATATCTCTCTGATCTCTGGAGGTTTGAACAGCAGTCTCTCTCTCTCCCTCTCTCTCTCTCGTTATATCTCTCTGATCTCTGGAGGTTTGAACAGCAGTCTCTCTCTCTCCCTCTCTCTCTCTCGTTATATCTCTCTGATCTCTGGAGGTTTGAACAGCAGTCTCTCTCTCTCCCTCTCTCTCTCTCGTTATATCTCTCTGATCTCTGGAGGTTTGAACAGCAGTCTCTCTCTCTCCCTCTCTCTCTCTCGTTATATCTCTCTGATCTCTGGAGGTTTGAACAGCAGTCTCTCTCTCTCTCCCTCTCTCTCTCTCGTTATATCTCTCTGATCTCTGGAGGTTTGAACAGCAGTCTCTCTCTCTCTCTCTCTCTCTCTCGTTATAACTCTCTGATCTCTGGAGGTTTGAACAGCAGTCTCTCTCTCTCCCTCTCTCTCTCTCGTTATATCTCTCTGATTTCTGGAGGTTTGAACAGCAGTCTCTCTCTCTCTCCCTCTCTCTCTCTCGTTATATCTCTCTGATCTCTGGAGGTTTGAACAGCAGTCTCTCTCTCTCTCCCTCTCTCTCTCTCGTTATATCTCTCTGATCTCTGGAGGTTTGAACAGCAGTCTCTCTCTCTCTCCCTCTCTCTCTCTCGTTATATCTCTCTGATCTCTGGAGGTTTGAACAGCAGTCTCTCTCTCTCCCTCTCTCTCTCTCGTTATATCTCTCTGATCTCTGGAGGTTTGAACAGCAGTCTCTCTCTCTCTCCCTCTCTCTCTCTCGTTATATCTCTCTGATCTCTGGAGGTTTGAACAGCAGTCTCTCTCTCTCTCCCTCTCTCTCTCTCGTTATATCTCTCTGATCTCTGGAGGTTTGAACAGCAGTCTCTCCCTCTCTCTCTCTCTCTCTCTCTCGTTATAACTCTCTGATCTCTGGAGGTTTGAACAGCAGTCTCTCTCGTTTTATCTCTCTGATCTCTGGACGTTTGAACAGCAGTCTCTCTCTCTCCCTCTCTCTCTCTCGTTATATCTCTCTGATCTCTGGAGGTCTGAACAGCAGTCTCTCTCTCTCCCTCTCTCTCTCTCGTTATAACTCTCTGATCTCTGGAGGTTTGAACAGCAGTCTCTCTCTCTCCCTCTCTCTCTCGTTATAACTCTGATCTCTGGAGGTTTGAACAGCAGTCTCTCCCTCTCTCTCTCGTTATAACTCTCTGATCTCTGGAGGTCTGAACAGCAGTCTCTCTCTCTCCCTCTCTCTCTCTCGTTATAACTCTCTGATCTCTGGAGGTTTGAACAGCAGTCTCTCTCTCTCTCCCTCTCTCTCTCTCGTTATATCTCTCTGATCTCTGGAGGTTTGAACAGCAGTCTCTCTCTCTCCCTCTCTCTCTCGTTATATCTCTCTGATCTCTGGAGGTTTGAACAGCAGTCTCTCTCTCTCCCTCTCTCTCTCTCGTTATATCTCTCTGATCTCTGGAGGTTTGAACAGCAGTCTCTCTCTCTCCCTCTCTCTCTCGTTATATCTCTCTGATCTCTGGAGGTTTGAACAGCAGTCTCTCTCTCTCCCTCTCTCTCTCTCGTTATATCTCTCTGATCTCTGGAGGTTTGAACAGCAGTCTCTCTCTCTCCCTCTCTCTCTCTCGTTATATCTCTCCGATCTCTGGAGGTTTGAACAGCAGTCTCTCTCTCTCCCTCTCTCTCTCTCGTTATATCTCTCTGATCTCTGGAGGTTTGAACAGCAGTCTCTCTCTCTCCCTCTCTCTCTCTCGTTATATCTCTCTGATCTCTGGAGGTTTGAACAGCAGTCTCTCTCTCTCCCTCTCTCTCTCTCGTTATATCTCTCTGATTTCTGGAGGTTTGAACAGCAGTCTCTCTCTCTCTCCCTCTCTCTCTCTCGTTATATCTCTCTGATCTCTGGAGGTTTGAACAGCAGTCTCTCTCTCTCTCCCTCTCTCTCTCTCGTTATATCTCTCTGATCTCTGGAGGTTTGAACAGCAGTCTCTCTCTCTCCCTCTCTCTCTCTCGTTATAACTCTCTGATCTCTGGAGGTTTGAACAGCAGTCTCTCTCTCTCTCCCTCTCTCTCTCTCGTTATAACTCTCTGATCTCTGGAGGTTTGAACAGCAGTCTCTCTCTCTCCCTCTCTCTCTCTCGTTATATCTCTCTGATTTCTGGAGGTTTGAACAGCAGTCTCTCTCTCTCTCCCTCTCTCTCTCTCGTTATATCTCTCTGATCTCTGGAGGTTTGAACAGCAGTCTCTCTCTCTCTCTCTCTCTCTCTCGTTATATCTCTCTGATCTCTGGAGGTTTGAACAGCAGTCTCTCTCTCTCTCCCTCTCTCTCTCTCGTTATATCTCTCTGATCTCTGGAGGTTTGAACAGCAGTCTCTCTCTCTCCCTCTCTCTCTCTCTCGTTATATCTCTCTGATCTCTGGAGGTTTGAACAGCAGTCTCTCTCTCTCCCTCTCTCTCTCTCGTTATAACTCTCTGATCTCTGGAGGTTTGAACAGCAGTCTCTCTCTCTCTCTCTCGTTATAACTCTCTGATCTCTGGAGGTTTGAACAGCAGTCTCTCTCTCTCCCTCTCTCTCTCTCGTTATAACTCTCTGGAGGTTTGAACAGCAGTCTCTCTCTCTCCCTCTCTCTCTCTCGTTATAACTCTCTGATCTCTGGAGGTTTGAACAGCAGTCTCTCTCTCCCTCTCTCTCTCTCGTTATATCTCTCTGATCTCTGGAGGTTTGAACAGCAGTCTCTCTCTCTCTCCCTCTCTCTCTCTCGTTATATCTCTCTGATCTCTGGAGGTTTGAACAGCAGTCTCTCCCTCTCTCTCTCTCTCTCTCGTTATAACTCTCTGATCTCTGGAGGTTTGAACAGCAGTCTCTCTCGTTTTATCTCTCTGATCTCTGGAGGTTTGAACAGCAGTCTCTCTCTCTCCCTCTCTCTCTCTCGTTATATCTCTCTGATCTCTGGAGGTTTGAACAGCAGTCTCTCTCTCTCCCTCTCTCTCTCTCGTTATAACTCTCTGATCTCTGGAGGTTTGAACAGCAGTCTCTCCCTCTCTCTCTCGTTATAACTCTCTGATCTCTGGAGGTCTGAACAGCAGTCTCTCTCTCTCCCTCTCTCTCTCTCGTTATAACTCTCTGATCTCTGGAGGTTTGAACAGCAGTCTCTCCCTCTCTCTCTCGTTATAACTCTCTGATCTCTGGAGGTTTGAACAGCAGTCTCTCTCTCTCCCTCTCTCTCTCGTTATAACTCTCTGATCTCTGGAGGTTTGAACAGCAGTCTCTCTCTCTCCCTCTCTCTCTCTCGTTATAACTCTCTGATCTCTGGAGGTTTGAACAGCAGTCTCTCTCTCTCCCTCTCTCTCTCTCGTTATATCTCTCTGATCTCTGGAGGTCTGAACAGCAGTCTCTCTCTCTCCCTCTCTCTCTCTCGTTATAACTCTCTGATCTCTGGAGGTTTGAACAGCAGTCTCTCTCTCTCCCTCTCTCTCTCTCGTTATATCTCTCTGATCTCTGGAGGTTTGAACAGCAGCCTCTCTCTCTCGTTATATCTCTCTGATCTCTGGAGGTTTGAACAGCAGCCTCTCTCTCGTTATATCTCTCTGATCTCTGGAGGTTTGAACAGCAGTCTCTCTCTCGTTATATCTCTCTGATCTCTGGAGGTTTGAACAGCAGCCTCTCTCTATCAGAACAACATCTCTTTGTGTTCTTCTGTTACATAAACCACTCTTATTGTCGTTGAGATGTAAACACTAGAATAACAGCTTCATTCCAAACCCATTGTGTTTAGTCGCTGAGGGCGGCCCCAAATGAGACCTATTCCCACCTACTGAGGATTTAGGAGTGAGTTGGTTGTCATGGGGACAGTGACTGTGTGATGAAAGTAATGATGGATTGTATTGGCCTCTCTTTGTGCCAGCGGGCTACTGTACTGCGATGAGTCACTGGATCGCTCCGTTTAGCCAGCATGCAGCCTCACTGACTGTCAATACACAGGTTAGACAGGGAGAGAGAGGGGCTGGTTAGACAGGGCAGGGAGAGAGAGGGGCTGGTTAGACAGGGCAGGGAGAGAGGGGGGGCTGGTTAGAAAGGGCAGGGAGAGAGGGGGGGCTGGTTAGACAGGGCAGGGAGAGGGGCTGGTTAGACAGGACAGGGAGAGAGGGGGGCTGGTTAGACAGGACAGGGAGAGAGGGGGGCTGGTTAGACAGGACAGGGAGAGAGGGGGGCTGGTTAGACAGGACATGGAGAGAGGGGGGCTGGTTAGACAGGGCAGGGAGAGAGGGGGGCTGGTTAGACAGGGCAGGGAGAGAGGGGGGCTGGTTAGACAGGGCAGGGAGAGAGGGGGGCTGGTTAGACAGGGCAGGGAGAGAGAGAGAGGGGGGCTGGTTAGACAGGGCAGGGAGGGAGAGAGAGAGAGAGGGGCTGGTTAGACAGGGCAGGGGAGAGAGAGAGGGGGGCTGGTTAGACAGGGCAGGGAGAGGCAGGCTGTACTAGGTCCATGGCACAGGATTAGACTGAGGCAGCTAGGAGGACTGTGTCAATTAGACAAGGAGTCTGAGGGACCTTGAGGACAGCGGAGACGCACGGGGACCTTGAGGACAGGGGGGCCTTGAGGACAGCGGAGACACTGGGGGACCTTGAGGACAGGGGGACCTTGAGTACAGCGGAGCCACAGGGGGACCTTGAGGAGACACTGAGGGACCTTGAGGACAGCGGACACGCAGGGGGACCTCAGATCTGTCTGAACATCTCTCTGTTAACCTGGCTGGTTCAGATCTGTCTGAACATCTCTCTGTTAACCTGGCTGGTTCAGATCTGTCTGAACATCTCTCTGTTAACCTGGCTGGTTCAGATCTGTCTGAACATCTCTCTGTTAACCTGGCTGGTTCAGATCTGTCTGAACATCTCTCTGTTAACCTGGCTGGTTCAGATCTGTCTGAACATCTCTCTGTTAACCTGGCTGGTTCAGATCTGTCTGAACATCTCTCTGTTAACCTGGCTGGTTCAGATCTGTCTGAACATCTCTCTGTTAACCTGGCTAGTTCAGATCTGTCTGAACATCTCTCTGTTAACCTGGCTTGTTCAGATCTGTCTGAACATCTCTCTGTTAACCTGGCTGGTCAAATCTGTCTGAACTCAGTATGACAGGGCTAGTCAGAGGAGCTGGTTGAGGCACTGACAGGGCTAGTTAGAGGAGCTGGTTGAAGACCTTGACAGGGCTAGTTAGAGGAGCTGGTTGAGGCACTGACAGGGCTAGTCAGAGGAGCTGGTTGAAGACCTGACAGGGCTAGTCAAAGGAGCTGGTTGAGGCACTGACAGGGCTAGTTAGATGAGCTGGTTGAAGACCTGACAGGGTTAGTCAGAGGAGCTGGTTGAAGACCTGACAGGGTTAGTCAGAGGAGCTGGTTGAAGACCTGACAGGATTAGTCAGAGGAGCTGGTTGAAGACCTGACAGGGTTAGTCAGAGGAGCTGGTTGAAGACCTGACAGGGTTAGTCAGAGGAGCTGGTTGAAGACCTGACAGGGCTAGTTAGAGGAGCTGGTTGAAGACCTGACAGGGCTAGTTAGAGGAGCTGGTTGATGACCTGACAGGGTTAGTCAGAGGAGCTGGTTGAGGCACTGACAAGGCTAGTTAGAGGAGCTGGTTGAAGAACTGACGGGGCTAGTTAGAGGAGCTGGTTCAAGAACTGACAGGGCTAGTTAGAGGAGCTGGTTGAAGACCTGACAGGGCTAGTTAGAGGAGCTGGTTGAGGCACTGACAGGGCTAGTCAGAGGAGCTGCTTGTGGCACTGACAGGGCTAGTCAGAGGAGCTGGTTGAAGACCTGACAGGGCTAGTCAGAGGAGCTGGTTGAAGACCTGACAGGGCTAGTCAGAGGAGCTGGTTGAAGACCTGACAGGGCTAGTCAGAGGAGCTGGTTGAAGACCTGACAGGGCTAGTCAGAGGAGCTGGTTGATGACCTGACAGGGCTAGTCAGAGGAGCTGGTTGAAGACCTGACAGGGCTAGTCAGAGGAGCTGGTTGAAGACCTGACAGGGCTAGTCAGAGTAGCTGGTTGAGGCACTGACAGGGCTAATGATACTTGGACATTTCTAGTCTTGTTTGGTTTACCTTGAGGTAAAGATGCTGAGATGCTAACCCACATTAATGAGGGGAGGAGAAGGCTTTAGTTGCTAGGGAATTTTTTTGTCTGTGAACGTGTGTTTTCAAAGAGGTGTCTGTTGTTGGAGAGAAAAGCCAACGTAAAATACAGCAGGAGAATATGTAGTCTAGTCACACAGAATGGGGATGATGTAGCCTAGTCACACAGAATGGGGATGATGTAGTCTAGTCACAAGAATGGGGATGATGTAGTCTAGTCACACAGAATGGGGATGATGTAGCCTAGTCACACAGAATGGGGATGATGTAGCCTAGTCACACAGAATGGGGATGATGTAGCCTAGTCACACAGAATGGGGATGATGTAGTCTAGTCACACAGAATGGGGATGATGTAGTCTAGTCACACAGAATGGGGATGATGTAGTCTAGTCACACAGAATGGGGATGATGTAGTCTAGTCACACAGAATGGGGATGATGTAGTCTAGTCACACAGAATGGGGATGATGTAGTCTAGTCACACAGAATGGGGATGATGTAGTCTAGTCACACAGAATGGGGATGATGTAGTCTAGTCACACAGAATGGGGATGATGTAGTCTAGTCACACAGAATGGGGATGATGTAGCCTAGTCACACAGAATGGGGATGATGTAGTCTAGTCACACAGAATGCAGCTAGTATGTAGTCTAGTGGGATGTGCTTGTTGATCTCTCCTCTTCTCTCTCTCTGCAGTCAGTACTCGGGTCCCCACAGCCAAGTACACCAAGGTGGGGGAGACTTTGAGACATGTGATCCCAGGTCACATGCAGTGCTCCATGGCGTGTGGAGGGAGGGCCTGTAAATACGAGAACCCGGCCCGCTGGAGTGACAAGGAGCAGGCCGTTAAGGGACTGTACTCCTCATGGTGAGTCTCTGTCTAACATCCCGTGTCTGTCCTCTGTCTCTCTTCTGGGCTTATAGATAGATAGATAGATAGATAGTTAGATAGTATCAGACAGCTCTGGATTAGGTAGTTGGATGGATAGGTAGTTAGATGGATAGGTAGTTAGGTAGGTGGCAAGATAGATAGGTAGTTAGATAGATAGGTAGTAAGATAGATAGGTAGTTAGTTAGATAGACAGGTAGTTAGATATATACATGTATTGAGATAGGTAGATGTGTATATATATAGAACCCCCATACTTTAATGAAGACAGCTTCTCCATCCTACAGTATATCCCCCCCACTAGAATCCCCATACTATAATGAAGACAGCTTCTCCATCCTGGAGGGGGAAATGAATCATTTCCAGGCCCAGGGACATGTACTAGTCTGTGGTGACCTAAATACCAGAACCGGACAAGAACCTGACACCCTCAGCACACAGGGGGACACACACCTGCCTGCAGGTGACAGCATTCTCTCCCACATATGCCCCCCTAGGCACAACTATGACAACATAACCAACAAAAACGGGTCACACCTCCTGCAGCTCTGTCGCACGCTGGGTATGTACATAGTTAATGGTAGGCTTCGAGGGGACTGTAGACTACTGTAGACTACTTTATCACTGACCTCAACCCAGAGTCTCTCAGAGCGTTCACAGTCAGCCCACTAACACCCCTATCAGATCACAGAAAAATCACAGTCTACTTGAACAGAGCAATACTCAAATCATGAGACATTAAAGCCAAAGGAACTGAGTAATATTAAGAAATGCTATAGATGGAAGGAATGCAGTTTGTTTTTTGGTAGGTTTCCAATTAGGCAACAACAAATTCAATCCCTTTTAGACAATTTCCTGGGTAAAACGTTCCACTGTAATAGTGAAGGTGTAAACTTGGCAGTAGAAAATCTTAACAGTATATTTGACCTCTCAGCTTCCCTATCAAATCTAAAAATCTCAAATAGAAAACCGAATAAAATTAACAACAATGACAAATGGTTTGATGAAGAAAGCAAAAATCTAAGAAAGAAATTGAGAAACCTGTCCAACCAAAAACATAGATACCCAGAAAACCTGAGTCTACGCCTTCACTATGGTGAATCACTAAAACCATACAGAAATACACTACGGAAAAAGAAGGAACAGCACGTTAGAAATCAGCTCAATGTAATTGAAGAATCCATAGACTCTAACCACTTCTGGGAAAATTGGAAAACACTAAACAAACAACAACACAAAGAATTATCTATCCAAAATGGAGATGTATGGGTAAACCACTTCTCCAATCTTTTTGGCTCTATAACAAAGGATAAAGAGCAAAAACATGTACATGATCAAATACAAATCTTAGAATCAACTATTAAAGACGACCAGAACCCACTGGATTCTCCAATTACCTTGAATGAACTACAGGACAAAATAAAAACCCTCCAACCCAAAAAGGCATGCGGTGTTGATGGTATCCTTAATAAAATTATCAAATATACAGACAGCAAATTCCAATTGGCTATACTAAAACGCTTTAACATCATCCTTAGCTCTGGCATCTTCCCCAATATTTGGAACCAAGGACTGATCAGCCCAATCCACAAAAGTGGAGACAAATTTGACCCCAAAAACTACTTTGCGTCAAAAGTAACCTTGGGAAAATCCTCTGCATTATCATTAACAGCAGACTTGTACATTTCCTCAGTGAAAACAATGTACTGAGCAAATGTCAATTTTTTGACCAAATTACCGTACGTACGTGTTCACCCTGCACACCAACAAACAAAACAAAGGCAAAGTCTTATCATGATTTGTTGATTTCAAAAAAGCCTTTGACTCAATTTGGCATGAGGGTCTGCTATACAAATTGATAAAAAGTGGTGTTGAGGGAAAAACATACAACATTATAAAATCCATGTACACAAACAACAAGTGTGCGGTTAAAATGGGCAAAAAACTCACAGGGCCGTGGGGTGAGACAGGGATGCAGCTTAAGCCCCACCCTCTTCAACATATATATCAACGAATTGGCGCGGGCACTAGAAAAGTCTGCAGCACCCGGCCTCACCCTACTAGAATCCGAAGTCAAATGTCTGCTGTTTGCTGATGATCTGGTGCTTCTGTCACCAACCAAGGAGGGCCTACAGCAGCACCTAGATATTCTGCACAGATTCTGTCAGACCTGGGCCCTGACAGTAAATCTCAGTAAGACCAAAATAATGGTGTTCCAAAAAAGGTCCAGTCGCCACGACCACAAATACAAATTCCATCTAGACACTGTTGCCCTAGAGCACACAAAAAACTATACATACAGTGGGGCAAAAAA
The DNA here is from genome assembly GCF_057628025.1 of Oncorhynchus mykiss. Lineage (NCBI taxonomy): Eukaryota > Metazoa > Chordata > Actinopteri > Salmoniformes > Salmonidae > Oncorhynchus > Oncorhynchus mykiss. The sequence continues at coordinate 84,483,524 of NC_143028.1, forward strand.
GTATTTAGGCAGCCACCAATTGAGCAAGTTCTCCCACTTAAAAATATGAGAGGGGCCTGTAATTTTCATCATAGGTACACTTCAACTATGACAGACAAAATGAGAAAAAAAATCCAGAAAATCACATTTTGATAATTAATTTATTTGCAAATAATGGTGGAAAATAAGTATTTGGTCACACAAGCAAGATTTCTGGCTCTCATAGACTTGTAACTTCTTCTTTAAGAGGCTCCTCTGTCCTCCACTCGTTACCTGTATTAATGGCACCTGTTTGAACTTGTTATCAGTATAAAAGACACCTGTCCACAACCTCAAACAGTCACACTCCAAACTCCACTATGGCCAAGACCAAAGAGCTGTCAAAGGACACCAGAAACAAAATTGTCCTACGGCCTCCTCCATGTCTCCTGATGTACTGGCCTGTCTCCTGGTAGCACCTCCATGCTCTGGACACTACGCTGACAGACACAGCAAACCTTCTTGCCACAGCTCGCATTGATGTGCCATCCTGGATGAGCTGCACTACCTGAGCCACTTGTGTGGGTTGTAGACTCCGTCTCATGCTACCACTAGAGTGAAAGCACCGCCAGCATTCAAAAGTGACCAAAACATCAGCCAGGAAGCATAGGAACTGAGAAGTGGTCTGGTCACCACCTGCAGAACCACTCCTTTATTGGGGGTGTCTTGCTAAATGCCTATACTTTCCACCTGTTGTCTATTCCATTTGCACAACAGCATGTGAAATTTATTGTCAATCAGTGTTGCTTCCTAAGTGGACAGTTTGATTTCACAGAAGTGTGATTGACTTGGAGTTACATTATGTTGTTTAAGTGTTCCCTTTATTTTTTTGAGAAGTGTGTGTGTGTGTGTGTGTGTGTGTGTATATATATATATATATATATATGTATGTATGTATGTATGACATTTGTAATGTCTTTATTATTTTAAAACTTCTGTATGTGTAATGTTTACTGTAAATTTGTATTGTTTATTTCACTTTTGTATATTATCTACCTCACTTGCTTTGGCAATGTTAACACGTTTCCCATGCCAATAAAGCCCCTTGAATTGAATAGATAGATGGGTAGTAAGATAGATAGGTAGGTAGGTAGGTAGGTAGGTAGGTAGGTAGGTAGGTAGGTAGGTAGATCTGTAGATAGATAGGTAGGTAGATGGGTTGTAATATAGATATGTTGTTGGATAGATATTTAGATGGGTAGATATAGATCGATATGGGTAGTAAGATAGATAGATGGGTAGTAAGATAGATAGATGGGTAGTAAGATGGATGGATGGATGGATGGATAGATAGATGGGTAGTAAGATAGATATGTGGGTAGTAAGATAGATAGATATGTGGGTAGTAAGATAGATATTTAGTTAGATAGATAGGTAGTATGATAGATCTATTTGATCATTTAAAACACAATAAAACCTCGTGGATAAAGCCATTTTAAATCATTGAGGATGACACAAAAAAGTTTGAAACGGTATTTCCATTGTGGTCCTCTTAAATAAATGTCTCTAAGCATTACCAAACTCAGTACTACTAGGCATGCTTGAGTTACAGATATAATAATTAATACATTCTTTAACTTTTCAAAGAATCTCAAAGCGCATCAAAAGTAAGACAACAAATAAATATGTAAATGACGGAGATTGAAAGCATGTCAGTCGGTTTGGGATCAAGTTGAGGCAAGTTAGTCTGTAAAGGCAGTGTAGGTTCAGTTGAGGGGGCATCGAAGGGACAGCCAAGGACAACCAAAGACCGGAGCTGTGTTCCCATACTAACATACTGTATACTATATACTTCATGAGTATATACTATTAGTTCATTTTTAGTATACTGTAAACGCACGGTGTCCTTTCAGTCAAGTGTACTAGCGCTTCGCCTGTCTATTGGAGGTTGATGCTAGCTTGTTAGCATAACAAATGACTATCTACACATCTTACAACTTCATGAACAATGTCCATTGAGAACACACAACGACTATACCGCTTAGCTAAGAATGATGTGAATAATCAAGTCAATCAATGTTTTCCTCTGTCTGTATTGGATGTGTTGTTGTTTGTCTGTATTGGATGTGTCGTTGTTTGTCTGTTTTCCTCCGTCTGTATTGGATGTGTCGTTGTTTGTCTGTATTGGAAGTGTCCATTGTTATAGTATGTTAAACCCTCTGTGTCTGTTTTCCTCCGTCTGTATTGGATGTGTCGTTGTTTGTCTGTATTGGAAGTGTCCATTGTTATAGTATGTTAAACCCTCTGTGTCTGTTTTCCTCCGTCTGTATTGGATGTGTCGTTGTTTGTCTGTATTGGAAGTGTCCATTGTTATAGTATGTTAAACCCTCTGTGTCTGTTTTCCTCCGTCTGTATTGGATGTGTCGTTGTTTGTCTGTATTGGAAGTGTCCATTGTTATAGTATGTTAAACCCTCTGTGACTCCACTCGGCACACCGTTCACTGTATGAGACTTGAGACAGACATACCACACACTTTAACGTTACCTGCAGCGGCAACTCACCACATCTCATAGTCCTTGCTGTCTGTCGTTGTTAGACATGTATTTAGCTTTCATGGCAGCTGTATTTGTTGTCCTGGCTATAATGATGAACTGCCGTTGGCTGTTCAGAAGACCGAGGCTGGAAGGAGGAGGAGACGACAGGCATCTGGTCAAAGGAGGGCGCTGTTGAGGCGCTGTATTCTCCTTGACCAAAATGCAAATGTAGGTAGGCCACATTCTAAGTCAATCATTACACTGTACTGGTCTGTATGTAGCCAAGTTCATTCTCAATGTGATACATCTACTTGGACTACAATGTTAGAACATGTGGTTTAGTGTAGTCTATAGGCTACATTCAATAATGCACACACATGGCAGAAAAGGCCTACATATCAAATCATGTGAAAGCTATTTATTTTGTTTTCAATTTGGTAAAGTTGCCTTTTCTCATCACAGACTGGTGGCAGAGGACCCTACTGCTAAATCCCAATGTACCCATCCCAGACGACCTTGACCTCAAGCCCCACTTCCGAATGACCCTCTTTTGACAGGCTGGTAGAGTCCTTGCAGCATGAAGACCAGGACCATGGCTGGGACCAGACCTTGGAAGCCTCCTGTTTCTCTAATGGCTGGCCAGTGCCACTTCGTATCGTGTTGTGTCCGAGGCATTTGATGTCCACCGGACCACAGTGCTCCATGTCATCCATGGGGTCAGTGGTGGGATCATGAAGAGTTTTATTCATATCAGCTACAGGCCATCTGTGACCACAGGTGCAGGTTCATCTACATTGCCTTCCCCGGGTCTGTGCACGACGCCAGGGTCCTGTAACACAGTCCTTTACCCTCCATCCTAAGGGATGGACTCTGCCTGGCAGAGGGTAACTCTGCCTGGCCGAGGGTAACTCTGCCTGGCCGAGCCCATCTGTATAATGATCCTAAAGGCAGCCGGTGATGGGTGCAGTGGAGGCCACCTACAATGTAAAGCATTCCAAGGCGAGGAATGTGGTGGAGTGGTCCTTCAGGATAATGAAGACCCTGTGAAGCTCCATCATGAAGGCCTGGAGGTGAAGCCTACCTTTGTGTCTGAGGTGGTTGAATGCTGCACGTCTGCCTCAGCAACCAGGACATTGTGGAGCCTGAGGATGATGATGGAGACCTGGACCAGCCTCTGCGGCAGAATGGGGATCACCTGTAGGACCAGCCTCTTCCTCAGAATGGGCATCATCTGTAGGACCAGCCTCTTCCTCAGAATGGGCATCAACTGTAGGACCAGCCTCTTCCTCAGAATGGGGATCACCTGTAGGACCAGCCTCTTCCTCAGAATGGGCATCACCTGTAGGACCAGCCTCTTCCTCAGAATGGGCATCACCTGTAGGACCAGCCTCTTCCTCAGTATGGGCATCACCTGTAGGACCAGCCTCTTCCTCAGTATGGGCATCACCTGTAGGACCAGCCTCTTCCTCAGAATGGGCATCACCTGTAGGACCAGCCTCTGCAGCAGAATGGGCATCACCTGTAGGACCAGCCTCTGCAGCAGAATGGGCATCACCTGTAGGACCAGCCTCTGCAGCAGAATGGGCATCACCTGTAGGACCAGCCTCTGCAGTAGAATGGGCATCACCTGTAGGACCAGCCTCTGCAGCAGAATGGGCATCACCTGTAGGACCAGCCTCTTCCTTAGAATGGGCATCACCTGTAGGACCAGCCTCTTCCTCAGAATGGGGATCACCTGTAGGACCAGCCTCTTCCTCAGAATGGGCATCACCTGTAGGACCAGCCTCTTCCTTAGAATGGGCATCACCTGTAGGACCAGCCTCTTCCTCAGAATGGGCATCACCTGTAGGACCAGCCTCTTCCTCAGAATGGGCATCACCTGTAGGACCAGCCTCTTCCTCAGAATGGGGATCACCTGTAGGACCAGCCTCTTCCTCAGAATGGGCATCACCTGTAGGACCAGCCTCTTCCTTAGAATGGGCATCACCTGTAGGACCAGCCTCTTCCTCAGAATGGGCATCACCTGTAGGACCAGCCTCTTCCTCAGAATGGGCATCACCTGTAGGACCAGCCTCTTCCTCAGAATGGGCATCACCTGTAGGACCAGCCTCTTCCTCAGAATGGGCATCACCTGTAGGACCAGCTCGCAGCTGCAGAATCAGGATTGGGCAATGTTGCAGCACCCGCTAACCCCATCCCAGGTGACCACTACTACCGCAATCCCCACCAGTAAAAACAACCCACATGATTCTCACAGGCACCCTGTTTAAAACAGAATGGTTGATTCCTAAATCAATCAATATCACCCGTGTTCACATCTAACATAACTTACTGTTCTGCTTTTTATCATATTACCAGTGTTCAGGCCTCCCAGGTGGCGCAGCGGTCTTAAGACATCTCAGTACAAGAGGCGTCACTGCAGTCCCTGGTTCGAATCCAGGCTTCATCACATCTGGGCATAATTGGGAGTCGCATAGGGCGGCACAATATTGGCCTAGCGTCGTCCGGGTTTGGCCGGGGTCGGCTGACTTGCCTAGTTAAATAAAATACAAAAATATTTGATCATATCACCAGCGTTCATATTTCAAATCAAACACATTTTTAATAATGCCTCAAATTTCCTGGTGGCATCCCCTTTGTGTGGCCATAATGCACAAAATCCATGCCTTCTGCTGCCCTTCTCCCTGCTGCCTGCTGCCTGCAGCCCTTCTCCCTGCTGCCTGCTGCCTGCAGCCCTTCTGCCTGAGTGCTGCCTGCTGCCTGCAGCCCTTCTCCCTGCTGCCTGCCCTTCTCCCTGCAGCCCTTCCCCCTGAGTGCTGCCTGCAGCCCTTCCCCCTGAGTGCTGCCTGCAGCCCTTCCCCCTGAGTGCTGCCTGCAGCCCTTCTCCCTGAGTGCTGCCTGCAGCCCTTCTCTCTGAGTGCTGCCTGCAGCCCTTCTCCCTGAGTGCTGCCTGCAGCCCTTCTCCCTGAGTGCTGCCTGCAGCCCTTCTCCCTGAGTGCTGCCTGCAGCCCTTCTCCCTGAGTGCTGCCTGCAGCCCTTCTCCCTGAGTGCTGCCTGCAGCCCTTCTCCCTGAGTGCTGCCTGCAGCCCTTCCCCCTGAGTGCTGCCTGCAGCCCTTCCCCCTGAGTGCTGCCTGCAGCCCTTCCCCCTGAGTGCTGCCTGCAGCCCTTCCCCCTGAGTGCTGCCTGCTGCCTGCAGCCCTTCTCCTTGGTGCCTGTATCCCTTCTCCCTGCTGCCTGCAGCCCTTCTCCCTACTGCCTGCTGCCTCCAGCCCTTCTCCCTGCTGCCTGCTGCCTGCAGCCCTTCTCCTTGGTGCCTGTATCCCTTCTCCCTGCTGCCTGCAGCCCTTCTCCCTACTGCCTGCTGCCTCCAGCCCTTCCCCCTGAGTGCTGCCTGCAGCCCTTCCCCCTGAGTGCTGCCTGCAGCCCTTCTCCCTGCTGCCTGCTGCCTGCAGCCCTTCTCCTTGGTGCCTGTATCCCTTCTCCCTGGTGCCTGCAGCCCTTCTCCCTGCTGCCTGCAGCCCTTCTCCCTGCTGCCTGCTCCGACGCACTTCACTCACACGGCTCTCCATCACCTGATCTGGTCTTTCTCACAGGCTACAAGTGAAGACCGACACATTGGGGATGCAACTGCATGCATCCTTATCCAATTCCGACGTGCACATTGAAGATAACGGTCCACATTTACTTTGTCAGCGAACAAGATGACTAGGCCTAACAAACATCAAAATTACTAGCCTATGTCAATCTACTATCTTCAATAGTACAAAAGTTTACCTATTCTGTGTAATAAATAAATATTCCAAACATAGTCTGGGACAGTTGTGGGATGCGATAGATCCTAAATTAATACAACCACTAGCATTAAAAAAAATGTTTTACGCAATGAGGCTGATGCAACAGATCAGAACGTTTAGCTTCAAGTATAAACTATTAGTCTCTCTCTTCACATTAAAAGTATAAACTATTAGTATACTATTATTTTCTTCACATTACAAGAGATAATAATAGGGGGGTGGGGGGGTGTTGTGTCATTTGATTTACACAACATGCCTACCACTTTGAATATGCATTTTTATTGTAAAACATAAGAAATAAGACAAACAGAACTTGAGCGTGCATAACTATTCACCCCGCCAAAGTCAATACTTTGTAGAGCCACCTTTTACAGCAATTACAGCTGCAAGTCTCTTGGGGTATGTCTCTATAAGCTTGGCACATCTAGCCACTGGGGTTTTTGCCCATTCTTCAAGGCAAAACTGCTCTAGCTCCTTCAAGTTGGATGGGTACCGCTGGTGTACAGCAATCTTTAAGACATACCACAGATTCTCAATTGGATTGAGGTCTGGAATTTGACGAGGCCATTCCAAGACATTTAAATGATTCCCCTTAAACCACTCAAGTGTTACTTTAGCAGTATGCTTAGGGTCATTGTCCTGCTGGAAGGGGAACCTCCGTCCAAGTCTCTCATCTCTGGAAGACAAACCGGTTTCCCTCAAGAATTTCCCTGTATTTAACGCCATCCATCATTCCTTAAATTCTGACCAGTTGTCCAGTCCCTGCCGATGAAAAACATCCCCACAGCATGATGCTGCCACCACCATGGGGATGGTGTTCTCGGGGTGATGAGAGGTGTTTGGTTTGCGCCAGACATAGTGTTTTCCTTGATGGCCAAAAAGCTAAATTTTAGTCTCATCTGACCAGATTACCTTCTTCCATTTGTTTTGGGAGTCTCCCGCATGCCTTTTGGCGAACCAAAACGTGTTTGCTTATTTTTTTCTTTAAGCAATGGCTTTTTTCTGGCCACCCTTCCCTGAAGCCCAGCTCTGTGCAGTGTACAGCTTAAAGTGGTCCTATGTACAGATACTCCAATCTCCGCTTTGGAGCAGCTCCTTCAGGGTTATCTTTGGTTTCTTTGTTGCCTCTCTGATTAATGACCTCATTGCCTGGTCCATGAGTTTTGGTGGGCGGCCCTCTCTTCGCAGGTTTGTTGTTTTTCACCTTTATTTAACCAGATAGGCTAGTTGAGAACAAGTTCTCATTTTCAACTGCGACCTGGCCAAGATAAAGCAAAGCAGTTCGACACATAAAACAACAGTTACACATGGAATAAGCAAACATACAATCAATAATACAGTAGAAAGATCTATATTCAGCATGTGCAAATGAGGTAGGAGAGAGGTTAGGCAATAAATAGGCCATGGTGGTGAAGTAATTAAAATATAGCAATTAAACACTGGAATGGTAAGGTGTGTAGAAGATGAATGTGCAAGTAGAGATACTGAGGTGCAAAGGAGCAAGATAAATAAATAAATACAGTATGGGGATGAGGTAGATTGGATGGGCTATTTACAGATGAGCTATGTACAGGTGCAGTGATCTTTGAGCTGCTCTGACAGCTGGTGCTTAAAGCTAGTGAGGGAGATAAGAGTCTCCAGCTTCAGAGATTTTTGCAGTTCGTTCCAGTCATTGGCAGCAGAGAACTGGAAGGAGAGGCGACCAAAGAAAGAATTGGCTTTGGGGGTGACCAGTGAGATATACCTGCTGGATCGCGTGCTGCTATGGTGACCAGTGAGCTGAGATAAGATGGGGCTTTACCAACACCTTGTGGTGCCATATTATTTCCATTTTTTTAATACTGGATTTAATGGTGCTCTGTGGGATGTTCAAAGTTTCTGATATGTTTTTATACCCCAACCCTGATATGTACTTCTCCACAACTTTGTCCCTGACCTGTTTGGAGAGCTCCTTGGTCTTCATGGTGCCGCTTGCTTGGTGGTGCCCCTTGCTGAGTGGTGTTGCAGACTCTGGGGCCTTTCAGAACAGGTGTATATATACTGAGATCATGTGACTCTTAGATTGCACACAGGTGGACTTTATTTAACTAATTATGTGACTTCTGAAGGTAATTGGTTGCATCAGATCTTATTTAGGGGCTTCATAGCAAAGGGGGTGAATACATATGCACGCACCAATTATTTTTTTATTTTCACTTTTTCAACAATAAAATGACCCAACACACCTCCAGGCTGTGTAAGGGCTATTTGACCAAGAAGGAGAGTGATGGAGTGCTGCATCAGATGACTTGGCCTCCACAATCACCCGACCTCAACCCAATTGAGATGGTTTGGGATGAGTTAGACCGCAGTGTGAAGGAAAAGCAGCCAAGGTGCTCAGCATATGTGGGAACTCCTTCAAGATGGTTGGAAAAGCATTCCAGGTGAAGCTGGTTGAGAGAATGCGAAGAGTAGCAAAATAAAAAGTGTATTTATGTATGCGTATTTGTATGTATGTTTATTTATATATATATATTTATAAACTGGGTGGTTCGAGCCTTGAATTCTGATTGGCTGACAGCCGTGGTATATCAGACCGTATACCACGGGTATGACAAAGCATTTATTTTTACTGCTTTAATTAGGTTGGTAACCAGTTTATAACAGCAATAAGACACCTCTGGGCTTTGTGGTATATGGCCAATATATCACGGCTAAGGGCTGTATCCAGGCACTCTGCTTTGCGTCATGCCAAGAACAGCCCTTAGCTGTGGTATATTGGCAATATACCACACCCAAGCCTTATTGCTTAAATATATGTGGATATAAATATATATATTTACCCCAAAAATATAAGGGGGATTGGAAATGATGCAGACAATGGCATTTATTGAATGATAATCTGTCCGCATATTAACGCTGATCCCCTAAGAAATAATATTAATACAGATGAATGAATATGCTAAATGTATAAGAACTACAAAGACCAGTGGCAAAGGGATTCTTTAAAGAATCTCAAATCTAACATATATTTAGATTTGTTTGGTTACTACATGATTCCATGTGTGTTATTTCATAGTTTTCATAGTTTTATTCTACATTATAGAAAATGGTAAAAAATAAAGGAAAAACCTGTGTCCAAACTTATGACTGGTACTTAAGTATCAAAAGTAAATGTAATCAATAAAATATACCTAATTAAGTATAAGTCATTTAAAATGCCTTTATATTTTGTGAACCAGACAGCACAATATAAAAAATGTTTTAAAAAAATAGCCAGGGGCACACTCAGACATCATTTACAGATAGCCAGGGGCACACTCAGACATCATTTACAAAGAAGCATTAGTGTTTTGTGAGTCCTCCAGATCAGAGGCAGTAGGGAAGACCAGGGATGTTCTCTGTTTAGTGAGTCCTCCAGATCAGAGGCAGTAGGGATGACCAGGGATGTTCTCTGTTTAGTGAGTCCTCCAGATCAGATGCAGTAGGGATGACCAGGGATGTTCTCTGTTTAGTGAGTCCTCCAGATCAGAGGCAGTAGGGATGACCAGGGATGTTCTCTGTTTAGTGAGTCCTCCAGATCAGAGGCAGTAGGGATGACCAGGGATGTTCTCTGTTTAGTGAGTCCTCCAGATCAGAGGCAGTAGGGATGACCAGGGATGTTCTCTGTTTAGTGAGTCCTCCAGATCAGAGGCAGTAGGGATGACCAGGGATGTTCTCTGTTTAGTGAGTCCTCCAGATCAGAGGCAGTAGGGATGACCAGGGATGTTCTCTGTTTAGTGAGTCCTCCAGATCAGAGGCAGTAGGAATGACCAGGGATGTTCTCTGTTTAGTGAGTCCTCCAGATCAGAGGCAGTAGGGATGACCAGGGATGTTCTCTGTTTAGTGAGTCCTCCAGATCAGATGCAGTAGGGATGACCAGGGATGTTCTCTGTTTAGTGAGTCCTCCAGATCAGAGGCAGTAGGGATGACCAGGGATGTTCTCTGTTTAGTGAGTCCTCCAGATCAGATGCAGTAGGGATGACCAGGGATGTTCTCTGTTTAGTGAGTCCTCCAGATCAGAGGCAGTAGGGATGACCAGGGATGTTCTCTGTTTAGTGAGTCCTCCAGATCAGAGGCAGTAGGGAAGACCAGGGATATTCACTGTTTAGTGAGTCCTCCAGATCAGAGGCAGTAGGGATGACCAGGGATGTTCACTGTTTAGTGAGTCCTCCAGATCAGAGGCAGTAGGGATGACCAGGGATGTTCTCTGTTTAGTGAGTCCTCCAGATCAGAGGCAGTAGGGATGACCAGGGATGTTCTCTGTTTAGTGAGTCCTCCAGATCAGAGGCAGTAGGGATGACCAGGGATGTTCTCTGTTTAGTGAGTCCTCCAGATCAGAGGCAGTAGGGATGACCAGGGATGTTCTGTTTAGTGAGTCCTCCAGATCAGAGGCAGTAGGGAAGACCAGGGATGTTCTGTTTAGTGAGTCCTCCAGATCAGAGGCAGTAGGGATGACCAGGGATGTTCTCTGTTTAGTGAGTCCTCCAGATCAGAGGCAGTAGGGATGACCAGGGATGTTCTCTGTTTAGTGAGTCCTCCAGATCAGAGGCAGTAGGGATAACCAGGGAGGTTCTCTGTTTAGTGAGTCCTCCAGATCAGAGGCAGTAGGGATGACCAGGGATGTTCTCTGTTTAGTGAGTCCTCCAGATCAGAGGCAGTAGGGATGACCAGGGATGTTTTCTGTTTAGTGAGTCCTCCAGATCAGAGGCAGTAGGAATGACCAGGGATGTTCTCTGTTTAGTGAGTCCTCCAGATCAGAGGCAGTAGGGATGACCAGGGATGTTCTCTGTTTAGTGAGTCCTCCAGATCAGAGGCAGTAGGGAAGACCAGGGATGTTCTATTGATAAGTTTGTGAATTGGACCATTTTCTATTCAAAATGTAACTTTTGTACTTTTGAGTCTATGGAATAAAAAGTACAGTAAAAAGTACTAACAGTAAAATTAAAAGTTGTCAAAAATATAAATAGTAAAGTACAGATACCCCCCAAAAATTACTTAAGTAACAAAACTTTAAAGTACTACTTAAGTACCTTACACCACTGGTGTATTCTATATTCTCTGTGTATACTACATTCTATATTCTCTGTGTATACTACATTCTATATTCTCTCTGTATACTACATTCTATATTCTCTGTGTATACTACATTATATATTCTCTGTGTATACTACATTCTATATTCTCTGTGTATACTACATTCTATATTCTCTGTGTATACTACATTCTATATTCTCTCTGTATACTACATTCTATATTCTCTGTGTATACTACATTCTATATTCTCTGTGTATACTACATTCTATATTCTCTGTGTATACTACATTCTATATTCTCTGTGTATACTACATTCTATATTCTCTGTGTATACTACATTCTATATTCTCTGTGTATACTACATTCTATATTCTCTGTGTATACTACATTCTATATTCTCTGTGTATACTACATTCTATATTCTCTGTGTATACTACATTCTATATTCTCTGTGTATACTACATTCTATATTCTCTGTGTATACTACATTCTATATTCTCTGTGTATACTACATTCTATATTCTCTGTTTATACTACATTCTATATTCTCTGTGTATACTACATTCTATATTCTCTGTGTATACTACATTCTATATTCTCTGTGTATACTACATTCTATATTCTCTGTGTATACTGTATTCTATATTCTCTCTGTATACTACATTCTATATTCTCTGTGTATACTACATTCTTTATTCTCTGTGTATACTACATTCTATATTCTCTGTGTATACTACATTCTATATTCTCTGTGTATACTGTATTCTATATTCTCTGTGTATACTACATTCTATATTCTCTCTGTATACTACATTCTATATTCTCTGTGTATACTACATTCTATATTCTCTGTGTATACTACATTCTATATTCTCTGTGTATACTACATTCTATATTCTCTGTGTATACTACATTCTATATTCTCTGTGTATACTACATTCTATATTCTCTGTGTATACTACATTCTATATTCTCTGTGTATACTACATTCTATATTCTCTGTGTATACTACATTCTATATTCTCTGTGTATACTACATTCTATATTCTCTGTGTATACTACATTCTATATTCTCTGTGTATACTACATTCTATATTCTCTGTGTATACTACATTCTATATTCTCTGTGTATACTGTATTCTATATTCTCTCTGTATACTACATTCTATATTCTCTGTGTATACTACATTCTTTATTCTCTGTGTATACTACATTCTATATTCTCTGTGTATACTACATTCTATATTCTCTGTGTATACTACATTCTATATTCTCTGTGTATACTACATTCTATATTCTCTGTGTATACTACATTCTATATTCTCTGTGTATACTACATTCTATATTCTCTGTGTATACTACATTCTATATTCTCTGTGTATACTACATTCTATATTCTCTGTGTATACTGTATTCTATATTCTCTGTGTATACTACATTCTATATTCTCTCTGTATACTACATTCTATATTCTCTGTGTATACTACATTCTATATTCTCTGTGTATACTACATTCTATATTCTCTGTGTATACTACATTCTATATTCTCTGTGTATACTACATTCTATATTCTCTGTGTATACTACATTCTATATTCTCTGTGTATACTACATTCTATATTCTCTGTGTATACTACATTCTATATTCTCTGTGTATACTACATTCTATATTCTCTGTGTATACTGTATTCTATATTCTCTGTGTATACTACATTCTATATTCTCTGTGTATACTACATTCTATATTCTCTGTGTATACTACATTCTATATTCTCTGTGTATACTACATTCTATATTCTCTGTGTATACTACATTCTATATTCTCTGTGTATACTACATTCTATATTCTCTGTGTATACTGTATTCTATATTCTCTGTGTATACTGTATTCTATATTCTCTCTGTATACTACATTCTATATTCTCTGTGTATACTACATTATATATTCTCTGTGTATACTACATTCTATATTCTCTGTGTATACTACATTCTATATTCTCTGTGTATACTACATTCTATATTCTCTGTGTATACTACATTCTATATTCTCTGTGTATACTACATTCTATATTCTCTGTGTATACTACATTCTATATTCTCTGTGTATACTACATTCTATATTCTCTGTGTATACTACATTCTATATTCTCTCTGTATACTACATTCTATATTCTCTGTGTATACTGTATTCTATATTCTCTGTGTATACTGTATTCTATATTCTCTGTGTATACTACATTCTATATTCTCTGTGTATACTGTATTCTATATTCTCTGTGTATACTACATTCTATATTCTCTGTGTATACTACATTCTATATTCTCTGTGTATACTGTATTCTATATTCTCTGTGTATACTACATTCTATATTCTCTGTGTATACTACATTCTATATTCTCTGTGTATACTACATTCTATATTCTCTGTGTATACTACATTCTATATTCTCTGTGTATACTACATTCTATATTCTCTGTGTATACTACATTCTATATTCTCTGTGTATACTACATTCTATATTCTCTGTGTATACTACATTCTATATTCTCTGTGTATACTACATTCTATATTCTCTGTGTATACTACATTCTATATTCTCTGTGTATACTACATTCTATATTCTCTGTGTATACTACATTCTATATTCTCTGTGTATACTACATTCTATATTCTCTGTGTATACTACATTCTATATTCTCTGTGTATACTACATTCTATATTCTCTGTGTATACTGTATTCTATATTCTCTGTGTATACTACATTCTATTTTCTCTCTGTATACTACATTCTATATTCTCTGTGTATACTACATTCTATATTCTCTGTGTATACTACATTCTATATTCTCTGTGTATACTACATTCTATATTCTCTGTGTATACTACATTCTATATTCTCTGTGTATACTACATTCTATATTCTCTGTGTATACTACATTCTATATTCTCTGTGTATACTACATTCTATATTCTCTGTGTATACTACATTCTATATTCTCTGTGTATACTGTATTCTATATTCTCTGTGTATACTACATTCTATATTCTCTGTGTATACTACATTCTATATTCTCTGTGTATACTACATTCTATATTCTCTGTGTATACTACATTCTATATTCTCTGTGTATACTACATTCTATATTCTCTGTGTATACTACATTCTATATTATCTGTGTATACTACATTCTATATTCTCTGTGTATACTACATTCTATATTCTCTGTGTATACTGTATTCTATATTCTCTCTGTATACTACATTCTATATTCTCTGTGTATACTACATTCTTTATTCTCTGTGTATACTACATTCTATATTCTCTGTGTATACTACATTCTATATTCTCTGTGTATACTACATTCTATATTCTCTGTGTATACTACATTCTATATTCTCTGTGTATACTACATTCTATATTCTCTGTGTATACTACATTCTATATTCTCTGTGTATACTACATTCTATATTCTCTGTGTATACTACATTCTATATTCTCTCTGTATACTACATTCTATATTCTCTGTGTATACTACATTCTATATTCTCTGTGTATACTGTATTCTATATTCTCTGTGTATACTACATTCTATATTCTCTGTGTATACTACATTCTATATTCTCTGTGTATACTACATTCTATATTCTCTGTGTATACTGTATTCTATATTCTCTGTGTATACTACATTCTATATTCTCTGTGTATACTACATTCTATATTCTCTGTGTATACTACATTCTATATTCTCTGTGTATACTGTATTCTATATTCTCTGTGTATACTGTATTCTATATTCTCTGTGTATACTGTATTCTATATTCTCTGTGTATACTACATTCTATATTCTCTGTGTATACTGTATTCTATATTCTCTGTGTATACTACATTCTATATTCTCTGTGTATACTACATTCTATATTCTCTGTGTATACTACATTCTATATTCTCTGTGTATACTACATTCTATATTCTCTGTGTATACTACATTCTATATTCTCTGTGTATACTACATTCTATATTCTCTGTGTATACTACATTCTATATTCTCTGTGTATACTACATTCTATATTCTCTGTGTATACTACATTCTATATTCTCTGTGTATACTACATTCTATATTCTCTGTGTATACTACATTCTATATTCTCTGTGTATACTACATTCTATATTCTCTGTGTATACTGTATTCTATATTCTCTGTGTATACTGTATTCTATATTCTCTGTGTATACTGCATTCTATATTCTCTGTGTATACTACATTCTATATTCTCTGTGTATACTACATTCTATATTCTCTGTGTATACTGCATTCTATATTCTCTGTGTATACTACATTCTATATTCTCTGTGTATACTACATTCTATATTCTCTGTGTATACTACATTATATAATCTCTGTGTATACTGTATTCTATATTGTATGTGTATTCTGTATTCTATAACTATTGTGTATTCTGTATTATAAGGTTGAAGTTGGAAGTTTACATACACTTAGGTTGGAGCCATTAAAACTTGTTTTTCAACCACTCCACAAATTTCTTGTTAACAAACTATAGTTTTGGCAAGTCGGTTAGGACATCTACTTTGTTCATGACACAAGTCATTTTTCCAACAATTGTTTACAGACAGATTTTTTTTCACTTATAATTCACTGTATCACAATTCCAGTGGGTCAGAAGTTTACATACACTAAGTTGACTGTGCCTTTAAACAGCTTGGAAAATTCCAGAAAATGATGTCATGGCTTTAGAAGCTTCTGATAGGCTAATTGACATCATTTGAGTCAATTGGAGGTGTACCTGTGGATGCATTTCAAGGCCTACCTTCAAACTCAGTGCCTCTTTGCTTGACATCATGGGAAAATCAAAAGAAATCAGCCTCCACAAGTCTGGTTCATCCTTGGGAGCAATTTCCAAAAACCTGAAGGTACCATGTTCATCTGTACAAATAATAGTATGCAAGAATAAACACCATGGGACCACGCAGCCGTCATACCCCTCAGGAAGGAGACGCGTTCTGTCTCCTAGAGATGAACCTACTTTGGTGCGAAAAGTGCAAATCAATCCCAGAACAACAGCAAAGGACTGTGTAAAGATGCTGGAAGAAACAGGTACAAAACTATCTATATCCACAGTAAAACGAGTCCTATATCGACATAACCTGAAAGGCCGCTCAACAAGGAATAAGCCACTGCTCCAAAACCGCCAAAAAAAAGCCAGACTATGGTTTGCAACTGCACATGGGGACAAAGATTGTACTTTTTGGAGAAACGTCTTCTGGTCTGATGAAACAAAAATAGAACTGTTTGGCCATAATGACCATCGTTATGTTTGGTTGAAAAAGGGGGATGCTTGCAAGCCGATGAACACCATCCCAACCATGAAGCACGGGGGTGGCAGCATCATGTTGTGGGAGTGCTTTGCTGCAGGAGGGGCTAGTGCACTTCACAAAATAGATGGCATCATGAGAGAGAAAATTTTGTGGATATATTGAAGCAACATCTCAAGACATCAGTCAGGAAATTAAAGCTTGTTTGCAAATGGGTCTTCCAAATCTACAATGACCCCAAGCATACTTCCAAAGTTGTGTCAAAATGGCTTAACAAAGTCTTATTGTATTGGAGTGGCCATCACAAACAGTAGAACATTTGTGGGTAGAGCTGAAAAAGGTTGTGCGAGCAAGGGGGCCTACAAACCTGACTGTTACACCAGCTCTGTCAGCAGGAATGGTCCAAAATTCACCCAACTTACTCTGGGAAGCTTGTAGAAGGCTACCTGAAACGTTTGACCCAAGTTAAACAATTTAAAGGCAATGCTACCAAATACTAATTGAGTTTATGTAAACTTCTGACCCACTCAGAATGTGATGAAATCCAATCAAATGTATTTATATAGCCCTTCTTACATCAGCTGATATCTCAAAGTGCTGTACAGAAACCCAGCCTAAAACCCCAAACAGTAAGTAATGCAGGTGGAGAGGCACGGTGGCTAGGAAAAACTCCCTAGAAAGGCCAAAACCTAGGAAGAAACCTAGAGAGGAACACGGCTATGAGGGGTGGCCAGTCCTCTTCTGGCTGTGCCGGGTGGAGATTATAACAGAACATGGCCTAGATGTTCAAATGTTCATAAATGACCAGCCTGGTCAAATAATAATAATCACAGTAGTTGTCGAGGGTGCAACTCAAGTGTAAATGTCAGTTGGCTTTTCATAGCCGATCATTCAGAGTATCTCTCCCGCTCCTGCTGTCTCTAGAGAGTTGAAAACAGCAGGTCTGGGACAGGTAGCACGTCCGGTGAACAGGTCAGGGTTCCATAGCCGCAGGCAGAACAGTTGAAACTGAAGTAGCAGCACGGCCAGGTGAACTGGGGACAGCAAGGAGTCATCATGCCAGGTAGTCCTGAGGCATGGTCCTAGGGCTCAGGTCCTCCGAGAAAGAGATAATTAGAGAGAGCATGCTTAAATTCACACAGGACACCGGATAAGACAGGGGAAGTACTCCAGATTTAACAAACTGACCCTAGCCCCTCGACACATAAACTACTGCAGCATAAATACTGGAGGCTGAGACAGGAGTGGTCAGGAGACACTGTGGCCCCGTCCGATGATACCCCTGGACAGGGCCAAACAGGCAGGATATAACCCCCAAGCACAGCCCCCACACCACAAGAGGGATATCTTCAACCACAACTTACCATCCTGAGACAAGGCCGAGTATAGCCCACAAATATCTCAACCCGAGGGGGGGTACCAACCCAGACAGGAAGATCACGTCAGTGACTCAACCCACTCAAGCGACGCACCCCTCATAGGGACAGCATGGAAGAGCACCAGTAAGCCAGTGACTCAGCCCAGGATTAAATGTCAGGAATTGTGAAAAACTGAGTTTAAATGTATTTGGTTAAGGTGTATGTAACCTTCCGACTTCAACTGTATATTGTTTGTGTATTCTGCATTGTATGTTGTCTGTATTTTTTATTCTCTGTGTATTCTATATTCTCTGTTTATTCTATATTCTCTGTGTTTTCTAAATTATACACTGCCTTTCAAAAGTTTGGGGTCACTCAGAAATGAAATACAGTGTAGACATGGTTAATGTTGTAAATGACTATTGTAGCTGGAAACGGCTGTTTTTTTAATGGAATATCTACATAGGCGTACAGAGGCCCAATATCAGCAACCATCACTCCTGTGTTACAATGGCACGCTGAGTTAGCTAATCCAGGTGTATCATTTTAAAAGGCTAATTGATCATTTAGAAAACCCTTTTGCAATTATGTTAGCACAGCTGAAAACTTTTGTCCTGATTTCAGTCTATTCTTGTTCTGAGAAATGAAGGTTATTCCATGCGAGAAATTGCCAAGAAGCTGAAGATCTCGTACAACGCTGTGTACTACTCCCTTCACAGAACAGCGCAAACTGGCGCTATGGTGCACAACTGAGCAAGAGGACAAGTACATTTGTGTCTAGTTTGAGAAACAGAAACCTTCTAGGCAGAGTTGCAAAGAAAAAGCCTTTTCTCCAACTGGTCAATAAAAATAAAAGATTAAGATGAGCAAAATAACACAGACACTGGACAGAGGAACTCTGCCTAGAAGGGCAGCATCCTGGAGTTGCCTCTTCACTGTTGACGTTGACACTGGTGTTTTGCTGGTACCGGGTTGAGGACTGAGGACTTGTGAGGCGTCTATTTCTCAAACTCAACACTCTAATGTACTTGTCCTCTTGCTCAGTTGTGCACCGGGGCCTCCCACTCCTCTTTCTATTCTGGTTAGCGCCAGTTTGTGCTGTTCGCTGAAGGGAGTAGGACACAGCCTTGTACGAGATTTTCAGCTTCTTGGCAATTTCTCGCATGGAATAGTAAAGAAACTTGAAGCTCTCAACCTGCTCCACTACAGCCCCGTCGATGAGAATGGGGCTCTGTCCTCCTTTTCCTGTTTTCCACAATCCTCTCCTTTGTCTTGATCATGTTGAGGGAGATGTTTTTGTCCTTGCCCCACAAGGTCAGGTCTCTGACCTCCCTATAGGCGGTCTCATCGTTGTCAGTGATCAGGCCTACCGCTGTTCTATATTATCTGTGTATTCTACATTTATATGTGTATTCTATATTATCTGTGTTTTATATTATCTGTATTCTATATTCTCTATGTTCTATATTCTCTGCATGTTCTATATTCTCTGTGTTCTATATCCTCTGTATTCTATATTCTCTGTGTTCTATATTATCTGTATTCTATATTATCTGTATTCTATATTCTCTGTATTCTATATTCTCTGCATGTTCTGTATTCTCTGTGTTCTATATTCTCTGCATGTTCTATATTCTCTGTGTATTGTGTATTCTCTGGGTATCCTATATATTCTGTATTTTTCCTGTAAGTCCTGTGCTATGCTGCTCCTCCCATGTCTGAGGCAGCCAGCTGGGTGGTGTCCTATTGTAAATAGATATCTGATCAATAAGTAAACACAAAGTAATCAGTAAACGCTCCTCACCCTTTTCCACTCTCCTCCACTGCCACACATGGCCAGTAACTAACGCCCAACAGCTTAACTGGTAGTATCATTCATCCACTTGTTTTCCGGGCTGCTCTGTTCGAATAATTCATATTACATGTACTGCATGTGATTCATTAACGGTGTGTGAACTGTCCTGATGTGTAATCACCATGTAATTCTGCTCTCTCGCTCTCGCTCTGTGTCTCTTTCTCTGCAGGATAACTGACAACTTGCTGGCGATGGCAAGGCCTTCTACTGAAATCCTCGAGAAATACAATATCATAGAGCAGTTTACAAGGTATTTGGTATTTGGTGTTTTAGAGGACAAAACACTAGCTGTCAATAGTTATTAGTACCACCAATAGACCTACAAACCTGAGACCACCAG
Organism: Oncorhynchus mykiss; assembly: GCF_057628025.1. Taxonomy (NCBI): domain Eukaryota; kingdom Metazoa; phylum Chordata; class Actinopteri; order Salmoniformes; family Salmonidae; genus Oncorhynchus; species Oncorhynchus mykiss. The sequence goes on from NC_143028.1 coordinate 84,503,752, forward strand.
GAGACCACTAGCTATTAGCACCACCAGGAGACCTCTAGCTGTAACTAGCTATTAGCACCACCAGGAGACCACTAGTTATTAGCACCACCAGGAGACAACTAGCTGTAACTAGCTATTAGCACCACCAGGAGCTAGTGGTCTCCTGGTGGTGCTAATAGCTAGTGGTCTCCTGGTGGTGCTAATAGCTAGTGACAGCTAGTGGTCTCCTGGTGGTGCTAATAGCTAGTGGTGGTGCTAATAGCTAGTGGTCTCCTGGTGGTGCTAATAGCTAGTGGTCTCCTGGTGGTGCTAATAGCTAGTGACAGCTAGTGGTCTCCTGGTGGTGCTAATAGCTAGTGGTGGTGCTAATAGCTAGTGGTCTCCTGGTGGTGCTAATAGCTAGTGACAGCTAGTGGTCTCCTGGTGGTGCTAATAGCTAGTGGTCTCCTGGTGGTGCTAATAGCTAGTGACAGCTAGTGGTCTCCTGGTGGTGCTAATAGCTAGTGGTCTCATGGTGGTGCTAATAGCTAGTGACAGCTAGTGTTCTCCTGGTGTTTTCAGGTGTGATGTGTAGGCCTATTGGTGGTGTTGATAACTGGCAACATGTTCCCTCCAGGTGTGGCCTTCGTACGGTGATCAACCTGCAGCGTCCCGGGGAACACGCCAGCTGTGGCAACCCTCTGGAACACGACTCTGGATTCACCTACAGACCTGAGATGTTCATGGAGGCTGGTAGTGAGTATCTCTACCTCTGAATCAATTCAATTCAAAGGGCTTTATTGGCATGGGAAACTTATGTTTACACAGCCAAAGCAAGTGAATTAGATACTACATTGAAATAAACAATAAAAAACGAACATTAAACATTCCATTCCATATGTCTATACAGTGCATTTGGAAAGTATTCAGACCCCTTGACTTTTTCCACATTTTGTTAGATTACAGCCTTATTCTAAAATGGATTAAATCGACACACAATACCCCGTGATGACAAACCAAAAACAGGTTTTTAGACATTTTTGCTAATTTATATAGAAAAAAACAGAAATACCACATGTATGTAAGTACTCATTCCCTGTACTCAGTACTTTGTTAAAGCACCTTTGGCAGCGAGTACAGCCTCAACTCTTCTTGGTTATGAAGCTGCAAGCTTGGCACACCTGTATTTGGGGAGTTTATCACATTCTTCACTGCAGATCCTCTCGGGTTGGTTGGGGAGTGTTGCTGCAAGGCTATTTTCAGGTCTCTCCAGAGATGTTTGATCGGGTTCAAGTCCGTGCTCTGCTTGGGCCACTCAAGGACATTGAGACTTGTCCCGAAGCCACTCTTGCATTGTCTTGGCTGTGTGCTTAGGGGTTGTTGTCCTGTTGGAAGGTGAACCTTCACCCCAGTCTGAGGTCCTGAGTGCTCTGGAGCAGGTTTTCATCAAGGATCTCTCTGTACTTTGCTCCGTTCATGGTGCCAGGTTTCCTCCAGACGTGACGCTTGACATTCAGGACAAAGAGTTCAATCTTGGTTTCATTAGACCAGAGAATCTTGTTTCTCATGGTCTGAGAGTCCTTTTGGTAAACTCCAAGCGGGCTGTCATGTGCCTTTTACTGAGGAGTGTCTTCCGTCTGGCCACTCTACCATAAAGACCTGATTGGTGGAGTACTGCAGAGATGTCTGTCCTTCTGGAAGGCTCTCCCATCTACACAGAGGAACTCTAGAGCTCTGTCAGAGTGACCATTGAGTATTTGGTCACCTTCCTGACCAAGACCCTTCTCCCCTGATTGCTCAGTTTGGCCGGGCGGCCAGCTCTAGGAAGAGTCTTGTTGGTTCCAAACTTCTTCCATTTAAGAATGATGGAGGCCACTGTGTTCTTGGGGACCTTCAATGCTGCATACATTTTTGGTACCCTTCCCCACATCTGTGCCTCGACACAATCCTGTCTTGGAGCTTTACAGACAATTCCTTTGACTTCACGGCTTGGTTTTTGCTCTGACATGCCCTGTCAACTATGGGACCTTATATAGACAGGTGTGTGCCTTTCCATATCATGTCCAATCAATTGAATTGACCAGAGGTGGACTCCAATCAAGTTGCAGAAACATCTCAAGGATGATCAATGGAAACAGGATGCACCTGAGCTCAATTTCGAGTCTCATAGCAACGGGTCTGAATACTTATGGAAATAAGGTATTTCTGTTTTTTTTTTTTTACACATTTCTAAAAAGCCTGTTTTCGCTTTGTTGTTATGGGGTGTTGTGTGTAGATTGTGTGTAGATTGATTAGAGTTAACTGCACCTCAGACTGCAGCCCAAATAAATGATTCACAGAGTCTGCGGTACTGCGAGTCTGCAGTAGTGTAAACTGCTCAGATGCTCCCTTGACATTCGGAACACTGTGAACATCATTCTTCAGGTTGAATCAGGCCTTTGTAACAATGTATAACACATCATTGGGGTAGATTGTAGTTCATGTTCTTACTGCGTCTCAATTGGCACCCTATTCTCTATATAGTGCATCGCTTTGGTCAATAGTTTCATTATATAGTTTCATTATATAGGGAATAGTGTGTCTTTTGGGATCCCCGTCATGTTCAGCCTGTGAGAAGTCCTGTTATCTTTCCTCTGTTTCCAGTTTATTTCTATAACTTTGGCTGGAAGGACTACGGCGTGGCGTCCCTGACTACTATACTGGACATGGTCAAGGTGATGTCGTTCGCCATCCAGGAGGGAAAGATGGCCGTGCACTGTCACGCCGGCCTAGGGAGGACAGGTACATCAAATCTACCCAATCATAGCATCACTAAACCTATAAAGTCACATGGCTGGGCAGAACAGGACAGGTATGTTATAATGGGCTGGGAGGAGGACAGGTAAAGGACAGGTATGTTATAATGGACTGTGGAGGACAGGGACAGGTTCGTTATGATGCAATGGGGAGAGCAGGTACATTACAGTGGGCTGGGGAGGACAGGTATTGGACAGGTACAGGACAGGTACATTATAATGGGCTGGGGAGGACAGGTACAGGACAGGTACATTATAATGGGCTGGGGAGGACAGGTACAGGACAGGTACATATTAATGTGATGGGGAGGACAGGTACAGGACAGGTACATTATAATGGGCTGGGGAGGACAGGTACATTATAATGGGCTGGGGAGGACAGGTACGTTATAATGGGCTGGGGAGGACAGGTACGTTATAATGGGCTGGGGAGGAAAGGTATGTTATAATGGGCTGGGGAGGACAGGGTACGTTATAATGGCCTGGGGAGGACAGGTACAGTGGGGAGAACAGGTATTTGATTCACTACCGATTTTGCAGGTTTTCTTACTTACAAAGCATGTAGAGTTCTGTAATATTTATCATAGGTACACTTCAACTGTGAGAGATGGAATCTAAAACAAAAATCCAGAAAATCACATTGTATGATTTTTAAGTAATTAATTAGCATTTTATTGCATGACATAAGTATTTGATCACCTACCAACCAGTAAGAATTCCGGCTCTCACAGACCTGTTAGTTTTTCTTTAAGAAGCCCTCCTGTTCTCCACTCATTACCTGTATTAACTGCACCTATTTGAACTCGTTACCTGTATAAAAGACACCTGTCCACACACTCAATCAAACCGACTCCAACCTCTCCACAATGGCCAAGACCAGAGAGCTGTGTAAGGACATCAGGGATAAAATTGTAGACCTGCACAAGGCAGGGATGGGCTACAGGACAACAGGCAAGCAGCTTGGTGAGAAGGCAACAACTGTTGGCGCAATTATTCGAAAATGGAAGAAGTTCAAGATGACGGTCAATCACCCTCGGTCTGGGGCTCCATGCAAGATCTCACCTCGTGGGGCATCAATGATCATGAGGAAGGTGAGGGATCAGCCCAGAACTACACGGCAGGACCTGGTCAATGACCTGAAGAGCGCTTGGACCACAGTCTAAAAGAAAACCATTAGTAACACACTACGCCGTCATGGATTAAAATCCTGCAGCACACGCAAGGTCCCCCTGCTCAACCCAGTGCATGTCCAAGTCTGAAGTTTGCCAATGACCATCTGGATGATCCAGAGTAGGAATGAGAGAAGGTCATGTGGTCTGATGAGACAAAAATAGAGCTTTTTGGTCTAAACTCCACTCGCCGTGTTTGGAGGAAGAAGAAGGATGAGTAGTACAACCCCAAGAAAACCATACCAACCGTGAAGCATGGAGGTGGAAACATCATTCTTTGGGGATGCTTTTCAGCAAAGGGGACAGAACGACTGCAACGTATTGAGGGGAGGAGGGATGGATGGATGGGGCCATGTACCGCGAGATCTTGGCTAACAACCTCCTTCCCTCAGTAAGAGCATTGAAGATGGATCGTGGCTGGGTCTTCCAGCATGACAACAACCCGAAACACACAGCCAGGGCAACTAAAAAGCATCTCAAGGTCCTGGAGTGGCCTAGCCAGTCTCCAGACCTGAGCCCAATAGAAAATCTTTGGAGGGAGCTGAAAGTCCGTATTGCCCAGCGACAGCCCCGAAACCTGAAGGATCTGGAAAAGGTCTGTATGGAGGAGTGGGCCAAAATCCCTGCTGCAGTGTGTGCAAACCTGGTCAAGAACTACAGGAAACGTATGATCTCTGTATTTAAAAACAAAGGTTTCTGTACCAAATATAAAGTTCTGCTTTTCTGATGTATCAAATACTTATGTCATGCAATAAAATGCAAATTAATTACTTAAAAATTATACAATGTAATTTTCTGGATTTTCTAATAGTCTGGGTAGCCATTTGATTAGATGTTCAGGAGTCTTATGGCTTGGCGGTAGAAGCTGTTTAGAAGCCTCTTGGACCTAGACTTGGCGCTCTGGTACCGCTTGCCGTGTGGTAGCAGAGCGAATAGACTATTACTAGGGTGGCTGGAGTCTTTGACAATTTTTAGGGCCTTCCTCTAAAACTGCCTTGTATAGAGGTCCTGGATGGAAGGAAACTTGGCCCCAGTGATGTACTGCCCTCTGTAGTGCCTTGCGGTTGGAGGCTGAGCAGTTTCCATACCAGGCAGTGATGCAACCAGGATTCTCTCAATGGTGCAGCTGTTTAATTTTTTGAGGATCTGAGGACAAATCTTTTAAGTCCCCCGGGTGGGAATACTTTTGGTGTGCTTGGACCATGTTAGTTTGTTGGTGATGTGGACACCAAGGAACTTGAAACTCTCAACCTGCTCCACTGCAGCCCCATCGACGAGAATAAGGGCGTGCTCGGTTCTCTTATTCCTGTAGTCCACAATCATCTCAATTTGTCTTGATCACGTTGAGGGAGAGGCTGTTGTCCTGTTGTCCTGGCACCACTCGGCCAGGTCTCTGACCTCCTCCCTATAGGCTGTCTCGTTGTTGTCAGGCCACTGTTGTCATAGGCAAACTTATTTTTTAAATATTGTTTTTACCTTTATTTAACTAGGCAAGTCAGTTAAGAACAAATTCTTATTTTCAATGACGGCCTAGGAACAGTGGGTTAACTGCCTGTTCAGGGGCAGAACGACAGCTCGGGGATTTGAACTTGCAACCTTTCGGTTACTAGTCCAACGCTCTAACCGCTACCCTGCTGCCCCAGGTGTTGGAGTCGTGATGGTGGTGGAGTCGTGCCTGGCTGTGCAGTCATGAGTGAACAGGGAGTACAGGAGGGGACTGAGCACGCACCCCTGAGGGGCCCCTGTGTTGAGGATCAGCGTGGCGGATGTGTTGTTACCTACCCTTACCACCAGGGTTGGCCCATCAGGAAGTCCAGGATCTAGTTGCAGAGGGAGGTGTTTAGTCCCAGGGTCCTTAGCTTAGTGATGCGCTTTGACGGCACTATGGTGTTGAACACTGAGCTGTAGTCAATGAACAGGATCTGAACAGGATCTGTTATGGTGGTATGCAAATTGGAGTGAGTCTAGGGTTTCTGGGATGATGGTGTTGATGTGAGTCATGACCAGCCTTTCAAAGCACTTCATGGCTACAGATGTGAGTGCTACGGGTCGGTAGTCATTTAGGCAGGTTACCTTAGTGCCTGTGCCCAAGAACAATTTGGTGGTCTGCTTGAAACATGTTGGTATTACAGACTCGGACAGGGAGAGGTTTAAAATGTCAGTGAAGACACTTGTCAGTTGGTCAGCGCATGCTCTAAGTACACGTCCTGATAATCCATCTGGCCCTGCGGCCTTGTGAATGTTGACCTGTTTAAAGGTCTTACTCATATCGGCTGCGAAGAGCCTGATCACACAGTCTCCCGGAACAGCAGGTGCTATCATGTATGTTTCAGTGTTATTTGCCTCGAGAAACTAGCTCTTTACCGCTAGGCTCTCTGCCGCCCAGTGGCTACTAGGATGTCACTGGTTGTTTACCAGGTGTGTTACTGTCTTTACCAAGTGTGTTACTGGTGTGTTTACCAGGAGTTTTGCTGTGTTTACCAGGTGTGTTTACATGGTGTGTTACTGTGTTCACCTGTTACTGTGTTTACGTGGTGTGTTTCTGGGTTTACCTGTTACTGTGTTTACCAGGTGTGTTTCTGGGTTTACCAGGTGTAGTACTGTGTTTACCTGTTACTGTGTTTACCAGGTGTGCCTGTGTGTTTACCAGGTGTGCCTCTGTGTTTACCAGGTGTGTTACACTGTTTACCAGGTGTGTTACTGGTGTGTTACACTGTTTACCAGGTGTGTTACTGGTGTGTTACTCTATTTACCAGGTGTATTACTGGGTTTACCTGTTACTGTGTTTACCAAGTGTGTCTCTGTGTTTACCAAGTGTGCCTCTGTGTTTACCAGGTGTGTTACACTGTTTACCAGGTGTGTTACTGGTGTGTTACTCTATTTACCAGGTGTATTACTGGCGTGTTATCTGGTGTTCACCTCTCGTATGAGTGCGGACCAGGCCATCCTGTTTGTCAGAGCCAAGCGGCCCAACTCCATCCAGACCCGAGGCCAGCTGCTGTGTGTCCGGGAGTTCGCCCAGTTCCTGGTTCCGTTGAGGAACGTGTTCTCCTGCGCAGAACCCCGAGCCAACGCTGTTACGCTGTCCCAGTACCTGACTCGCCAACGCCACCTGCTGCACGGGTACGAGGCGCGGCAGATGAAGAACGTGCCAAAGATCGTCCAGCTGGTCTGCAAGGTCCTCCTGGACATCGCTGCCAATAGACAGGTAACACATTATTATGGTATAATAGACAGGTAATAATTTATTATGGTATAGACAGGTAATACATTATTATGGTATAATAGACAGGTAACACATTATTATGGTATAATAGACAGGTAATACATTATTATGGTATAGACAGGTAATACATTATTATGGTATAATAGACAGGTAACACATTATTATGGTATAATAGACAGGTAATACATTATTATGGTATAATAGACAGGTAACACATTATTATGGTATAGACAGGTAATACATTATTATGGTATAGACAGGTAATACATTATTATGGTATAATAGACAGGTAACACATTATTATGGTATAATAGACAGGTAATACATTATTATGGTATAATAGACAGGTAACACATTATTATGGTATAATAGACAGGTAATACATTATTATGGTATAATAGACAGGTAATAATTTATTATGGTATAATAGACAGGTAACACATTATTATGGTATAATAGACAGGTAACACATTATTATGGTATAGACAGGTAATACATTATTATGGTATAATAGACAGGTAATACATTATTATGATATAGATGTGTAATACGTTATGGTATAATAGACAGGTAATACATTATTATGGTATAATAGACAGGTAATACATTATTATGGTATAATAGACAGGTAACACATTATTATGGTATAGACAGGTAATACATTATTATGGTATAATAGACAGGTAATACATTATTATGGTATAATAGACAGGTAATACATTATTATGGTATAGATGGATAATACGTTATGGTATAATATACAGGTAATACATTACTATGGTATAATAGACAGGTAATACATTGTTATGGTATAGACAGGTAATACATTATTATGGTATAATAGACAGGTAATACATTATTATGGTATAATAGACAGGTAATACATTATTATGGTATAATAGACGGGTAATACATTATTATGGTATAATAGACAGGTAATACATTATTATGGTATAGATGGATAATACGTTATGGTATAATAGACAGGTAATACATTATTATGGTATAATAGACAGGTAATACATTATTATGGTATAGATGGGTAATACATTATTATGGCATAATAGACAGGTAATACATTATTATGGTATAGATGGATAATACGTTATGGTATAATAGACAGGTAATACATTATTATGGTATAATAGACAGGTAATACATTATTATGGTATAGACAGGTAATACATTATTATGGTATAATAGACAGGTAATACATTATTATGGTATAATAGACAGGTAATACATTATTATGGTATAGACAGGTAATACGTTATGGTATAATATACAGGTAATACATTACTATGGTATAATAGACAGGTAATACATTATTATGGTATAGACAGGTAATACATTATTATGGTATAATATACAGGTAATACATTATTATGGTATAATAGACGGGTAATACATTATTATGGTATAATAGACAGGTAATACATTATTATGGTATAATAGACAGGTAAAACATTATTATGGTATAATAGACGGGTAATACATTATTATGGTATAATAGACAGGTAATACATTATTATGGTATAGACAGGTAATACATTATTATGGTATAATAGACAGGTAATACATTATTATGGTATTATAGACAGGTAATACATTATTATGGTATAATAGACAGGTAATACATTATTATGGTATAATAGACAGGTAATACATTATTATGGTGTAATAGACAGGTAATACATTATTATGGTATAATAGACAGGTAATACATTATTATGGTATAATAGACAGGTAATACATTATTATGGTATTATAGACAGGTAATACATTATTATGGTATAATAGACAGGTAATACATTATTATGGTATAATAGACAGGTAATACATTATTATGGTATAGACAGGTAATACATTATTATGGTATAATAGACAGGTAATACATTATTATGGTGTAATAGACAGGTAATACATTATTATGGTATAATAGACAGGTAATACATTATTATGGTGTAATAGACAGGTAATACATTATTATGGTATAATAGACAGGTAATACATTATTATGGTATAGATGAGTAATACATTATTATGGTATAATAGACAGGTAATACATTATTATGGTATAGATGAGTAATACATTATTATGGTATAATAGACAGGTAATACATTATTATGGTATAGATGAGTAATACATTATTATGGTATAATAGACAGGTAATACATTATTATGGTATAGATGAGTAATACATTATTATGGTATAGACAGGTAATACATTATTATGGTATAATAGACAGGTAATACATTATTATGGTATAATAGACAGGTAATACATTATTATGGTATAATAGACAGGTAATACATTATTATGGTATAATAGACAGGTAATACATTATTATGGTGTAATAGACAGGTAAAAAAAAACTAAATATTACTTTTGTTTTTGAAGGAGGTGGTGGAGGTTCCAGACCTGACTGTTGATTTTGTTGTTGAAGGTGGAGGTTCCAGACCTGACTGTTGATGTTGTTGTTGAAGGTGGAGGTTCCAGACCTGACTGTTGATGTTGTTGTTGAAGGTGGAGGTTCCAGACCTGACTGTTGATGTTGTTGTTGAAGGTGGAGGTTCCAGACCTGACTGTTGATTTTGTTGTTGAAGGTGGAGTTTCCAGACCTGACTGTTGATTTTGTTGTTGAAGGTGGAGTTTCCAGACCTGACTGTTGATGGGGATTAGTGATGCGACAAATTGAATTTTTGTCTTAATTTTTTAAATGTCTTTTTTTTTTAATCCGTTTTTCGTTCAAATGATATAAAAAATCCATAAAATACCATGTGAATTCACATTGCGTCCCTTTCAGATGGTTAAGCATTAAAGAATCGTCTATGGCTTTGGTGGCTTAAGTCTTCGACAGTTCTTAGGGCCTTCTTCTGACACCGCCTGGTATAGAGGTCCTGGATGGCAGGGAGCTTGGCCTCAGTGATGTACAGGGCCATCCTCTGTAGTGCCTCGGGTGCCTTGCAGTTGCCGTACTAAGCGGTGGTGGAGCCAGTCAACATGCTCTCAGTGGTGCAGCTGTATAACCTTTTGAGGATCTGAGGACCCATGCTAAAACTTTTCAACCTCCTGAGGGGAAAGAGGCGCTGCCGAACCCTCTTCACAACTGTGTGTGTGTGTGTGTGGACCATGTTAATTCCTTTGTGATATCTACGCCGAGGAACTTGAAGCTCTTGACCCACTATGCTACAGCCCAATCAATGTGGATGGGTGCGTGCTCGGCCCTCCTTTTCCTGTAGTCCACAATCAGCTCCTTTGAATTGCTGACGTTGAGGGAGAGGTTGTTGTCCTGGCAGAGCAGGCTAGTGAGGGGAGGGGCACAGTAGCCAGGTTGAGCACCAGGCAGACCGAGTCAGAACTGTGTACTATGCCTATCTATCAGTATAGGTAGGTTGGCCACCAGGCAGACCGAGTCAGAACTGTGTACTATGCCTATCTATCAGTATAGGTAGGTTGGCCACCAGGCAGACCGAGTCAGAATAGTCAGATAGTCAGCCTATCTATCATCAATCAGAAGCTGTATCTTGCAATTTCTTGGCTTGCAATGTTTTGCATCTTCAGTAAAGCAGGGCCTATCATCAATTAATAGGCTAGGATATTGAGCTGAGCGAGATGCAACACTCGGCTCTCACACATTCACACACAGTATCTGCGCATGTGCACAGGTTGGCTTCACGCTGTTCACAGCGTGGTAGGCAGGGCACCAAGACAGCAGAGAAGTTGAGACATGCGATTCAATGCTCTTAGTTGTTGAGGGAATTGACCCACTATGCTGTTTACTTTCTGCATCTACATAAATGTAAAAAAAAATACTGCATTTTGTTTAGGGATTTTTCTTAATGTTAAGGATCTCAATTTCGTTTAAATGTTTGCACACCTGATTATGATGATGATATTGTTGTAATTGAAGGTGGTGGTGGAGGAGGCGGTGGTGGAGGTTCCAGACCTGACTATTGATGATGATGATGATGTGATTGAAGGTGGTGGTGGAGGAGGCGGTGTTGGAGGTTCCAGACCTGACGGCGGAGGTGGAGAAGACAGTGTCCCAGCAGGCCATCCAGCTGCTGGGGAAGGAGATGAGAGGGAAGGGCATCCCTGTGCCTTCACCCTGCCTGCCTTGTCCCCGCCACGAGACAGCCCTAACCCAGCCTTGTCCCCGCCCTGAGACAGCCCTAACCCAGCCTTGTCCCCACCCTGAGACAGCCCTAACCCAGCCTTGTCCCTGCCCTGAGACAGCCCTAACCCAGCCTTGTCCCCGCCCTGAGACAGCCCTAACCCAGCCTTGTCCCCGCCCTGAGACAGCCCTAACCCAGCCTTGTCCCCGCCCTGAGACAGCCCTAACCCAGCCTTGTCCCCGCCCTGAGACAGCCCTAACCCAGCCTTGTCCCCACCCTGAGACAGCCCTAACCCAGCCTTGTCCCCGCCCTGAGACAGCCCTAACCCAGCCTTGTCCCCGCCCTCAGACAGCCCTAACCCACACACTACACATGGAACGACCTCTCACTCCAAACCTAGCACTACTCCAGGAACCATCGTTACTCTTAGAGCCCCCTCTCAGCCCAGCCCTGGCCCACGACCCGGTTCTGTCCAGTGACAAGGAGCTGGACCCTCTGTGGCAGCGGCAGAATGGGGTGGCTGCCTCCCTCCTGAAGCCTCTGCATCCGGGGAAACGCTTGCTGAGTTACAGTGACTCAGCCTTGTATAAGCTAGACCCCAGACGAGACCCAGACCAGGAGCAGAACCAGAACCACATCTGGAGCATCCCTTGCGGCAATCCTCTGACCCATCACCAGCTAGCCACAGCCTGGGAGCCCCCCACATCCCCTAGCCTCCCTCCACAGCACCACCCCTTCTCCATGGGAGAGCAGACAAGGGAGGAGAGGCGAGGAGGACAGGAAAGGAGTTCTAAGGAGAGTGATCACCACACCCAGAAGAACATGTCTCCTCTCTTCCAGAGACGGAAGCAGCTCTGCGAGGGCCAGCGAAGTCTGTCCTTTGGGTTTGGGGGTAGTCTGTCCAAGCCCTCAGGAGAAGAGCTGTCAGAGGGGAGGCCGTGGAGAGGAGATATGCCTGTGATGAGCCTTACAGGAGGAGAGGAGTCTGTGTGTGGGGTAGACAGGGCTGGAGACAGAGAGGAAAGAGTGAGGGGGAAGGCTGGAGAAAGAGAGGACAGAGAGGAACGGAAGGACAGAGAGGACAGGGAGAGGCTGACAGAGGTCCCTGTCATCACCCTGTATGCTGAGCTGTCCCTGGAAGCCAGACGTCTGCTGGTGGCCAGAGCTCTGGCTTTGGGCCTGAATGATGAAGATCTCCACTACAAGGTCTCAGTGTGGCAGGTAAGACATGACAGTTTGACTGACGTGGTAGGTAAGACATGACAGTTTGACTGAAGTGCCAGGTTGACGTGCCAGGTTGGCGTGCCAGGTTGGCGTGCCAGGTTGACGTGCCAGGTTGGCGTGCCAGGTTGATGTGCCAGGTTGGAGTGCCAGGTTGACGTGCCAGGTTGACGTGCCAGGTTGGCGTGCCAGGTTGGCGTGCCAGGTTGGCGTGCCAAGTTGGCGTGCCAGGTTGACGTGCCAGGTTGGCGTGCCAGGTTGACGTGCCAGGTTGACGTGCCAGGTTGGCGTGCCAGGTTGACGTGCCAGGTTGGCGTGCCAGGTTGACGTGCCAGGTTGACGTGCCAGGTTGACGTGCCAGGTTGACGTGCCAGGTTGGCGTGCCAGGTTGGCACCATTTGAATTGTTCTATTGCTTCCATTGCAACAGGCAGCTCAATGAAACACAGATGAAGTATTTGCACCCAGGTGTGATGTTGACTACTAATACGATAGTGTGTGTGGTCCGGCAGACAGAGCTGAACTCCAGAGAAGGAGCCTGGGAGAGGCTGAGTCTAGAGAGAGACCCTATGGTGCTGGCTGGTCTCATGTGGTCCTGGCTGGAGCAGCTCAAAGAACCAATCATCTCCTCTCAGGATGTCCAGGCCCTGGGCCAGAAAAACTACAACTCTCAGCATGCACTCAATTCTCTGGAGAAGGTATGATGATGTCATATACAGTGCCTTCGGAAAGTATTCAGACCTTAGCTTTTTCCACATTTTGTTACGTTACAGCCTTATTCTAAAATGGATTAAATCAATAAAAATCTACACAATATCCAATAATGATAGTGAAAACTGGTTTTTAGACATTTTTGCAAATATGGGTTGTTGTGTATTTAATATGGGCTATTGCATGGTTGATGTGGGTTATCACTCATTTAATATGGGTTGTTGTGTATTTAATATGGGCTATTGCATGGTTGATGTGGGTTATCACTCATTTAATATGGGTTGTTGTGTATTTAATATGGGCTATTGCATGGTTGATGTGGGTTATCACTCATTTAGTATGGGTTGTTGCGTATTTAATATGGGCTGTTGCATGGTTAATGTGGGTTATCACTCATTTAATATGGGTTATCGCGTGGTCACTCATTTAATATGGGTTGTCACGTGGTTGATATGGGTTATTGCATGGTTGATATGGGTTGTCACGTGGTCGATATGAGTTATCACTTAATATGGGTTACAGCGTGGTTGATATGGGGTACAGCGTGGTTAATATGGGTTACAGCGTGATTAATATGGGGTACAGCGTGGTTAATATGGGTTACAGCGTGGTTAATATGAGGTACAGCGTGGTTGATATGGGGTACAGCGTGGTTAATATGGGTTACAGCGTGATTAATATGGGGTACAGCGTGGTTGATATGGGGTACAGCGTGGTTAATATGGGTTACAGCGTGATTAATATGGGGTACAGCGTGGTTAATATGGGTTACAGCGTGGTTAATATGAGGTACAGCGTGATTAATATGGGTTACAGCGTGGTTAATATGGGTTACAGCGTGGTTAATATGGGGTACAGCGTGGTTAATATGGGTTACAGCGTGGTTAATATGGGTTACAGCGTGGTTAATAAGGAGTACAGCGTGATTAATATGGGTTGTCACGTGGTTAATATGGGTTACAGCGTGGTTGATATGGGTTACAGCGTGGTTGATATGGGTTACAGCGTGGTTGATATGGGTTACAGCGTGGTTAAATGGGTTACAGCGTGGTTAATATGGGTTACAGCGTGGTTGATATGGGTTACAGCGTGGTTAATATGGGTTGTCACGTGGTTAATATGGAGTACAGCGTGATTAATATGGGTTGTCACGTGGTTAATATGGGTTACAGCGTGGTTAATATGGGTTGACACGTGGTTAATATGGGGTAGAGCGTGGTTGATATGGGTTACAGCGTGATTAATATGGGTTACAGCGTGGTTGATATGGGTTACAGCGTGATTAATATGGGTTATCACTTATTAACATATGGGTTAATATGGGGTACTGCGTGGTTGATATGTGGTACAGCGTGGTTAATATGGGTTACAGCGTGGTCAATATGGGTTACAGCGTGGTTGATATGGGGTACAGCGTGGTTGATATGGGTTACAGCGTGGTTAATATGGGGTACAGTGTGGTTGACATGGGGTACAGCGTGGTTAATATGGGGTACAGCGTGGTTGATATGGGTTACAGCGTGGTTGATATGGGGTACAGCGTGGTTAATATGGGTTACAGCGTGGTTAATATGGGGTACAGCGTGGTTAATATGGGGTACAGCGTGGTTGATATGGGTTACAGCGTGGTTGATATGGGGTACAGCGTGGTTGATATGGGGTTCAGCGTGGTTAATATGGGTTACAGCGTGGTTAATATGGGGTACAGCGTGGTTAATATGGGCTACAGCGTGGTTAATATGGGTTACAGCGTGGTTGATATGGGGTACAGTGTGGTTAATATGGGGTACAGCGTAGTTGATATGTGGTACTGCGTGGTTAATATGGGGTACAGCGTGGTTGATATGGGTTACAGCGTGGTTAATATGGGGTACAGCGTGGTTGATATGGGTTACAGCGTGGTTGATATGGGTTACAGCGTGGTTGATATGGGTTACAGCGTGGTTGATATGGGTTGTCACGTGGTTAATATGGGGTACAGTGTGGTTGATATGGGTTTCAGCGTGATTAATATGGGTTACAGCGTGGATGATATGGGTTACAGCGTGATTAATATGGGTTACAGCATGGTTAATATGTGGTACAGCGTGGTTAATATGGGCTACAGCGTGGTTGATATTGGGTACAGCGTGGTTAATATGGGTTGTCACGTGGTTAATATGGGGTACAGCGTGGTTGATATGGGTTACAGCGTGGTTAATATGGGTTACAGCGTGGTTAATATGGGTTACAGCGTGGTCAATATGGGTTACAGCGTGGTCAATATGGGTTACAGCGTGGTTAATATGGGTTACAGCGTGGTTAATATGGGTTGTCACGTGGTTAATATGGAGTACAGCGTGATTAATATGGGTTGTCACGTGGTTAATATGGGTTACAGCGTGGTTAATATGGGTTGTCACGTGGTTAATATGGGGTACAGCGTGGTTGATATGGGTTACAGCGTGATTAATATGGGTTACAGCGTGGTTGATATGGGTTACAGCGTGATTAATATGGCTTATCACTTATTAACATATGGGTTAATATGGGGTACTGCGTGGTTGATATGTGGTACAGCGTGGTTAATATGGGTTACAGCGTGGTTGATATGGGTTACAGCGTGATTAATATGGGTTACAGCGTGGTTGATATGGGTTACAGCGGGATTAATATGGGTTATCACTTATTAACATATGGGTTAATATGGAGTACAGCGTGGTTTATATTGGGTACAGCGTGGTTGATATGGGTTGTCGCGTGGTTAATATCGGTTACAGCGTGGTTGATATGCGTTACAGCGTGGTTAATATGGGGTACAGTGTGGTTGACATGGGGTACAGCGTGGTTAATATGGGGTACAGCGTGGTTAATATGGGCTACAGCGTGGTTAATATGGGTTACAGTGTGGTTGATATGGGTTACAGCGTGGTTAATATGGGCTACAGCGTGGTTAATATGGGTTACAGTGCGGTTGATATGGGGTACAGTGTGGTTAATATGGGGTACAGCGTGGTTGATATGTGGTACTGCGTGGTTAATATGGGTTACAGCGTGGTTAATATGGGGTACAGTGTGGTTGATATGGGTTACAGCGTGGTTAATATGGGGTACAGCGTGGTTGATATGGGTTACAGCGTGGTTGATATGGGTTACAGCGTGGTTGATATGGGTTAAGGCGTGGTTAATATTGGTTGTCACGTGGTTAATATGGGTTACAGCGTGGTTAATATGGGTTGTCACGTGGTTAATATGGGGTACAGTGTGGTTGATATGGGTTTCAGCGTGATTAATATGGGTTACAGCGTGGATGATATGGGTTACAGCGTGATTAATATGGGTTACAGCGTGGTTAATATGGGGTACAGTGTGGTTGATATGGGTTACAGCGTGGTTAATATGGGTTACAGCGTGGTTGATATGGGTTACAGCGTGGTTGATATGGGTTACAGCGTGGTTGATATGGGTTACAGCGTGGTTAATATGGGTTGTCACGTGGTTAATATGGGTTACAGCGTGGTTAATATGGGTTGTCACGTGGTTAATATGGGGTACAGTGTGGTTGATATGGGTTTCAGCGTGATTAATATGGGTTACAGCGTGGTTAATATGGGGTACAGTGTGGTTAATATGGGCTACAGCGTGATTAATATGGGTTACAGCGTGGTTAATATGGGGTACAGTGTGGTTAATATGGGCTACAGCGTGGTTGATATTGGGTACAGCGTGGTTGATATGGGGTACAGCGTGGTTAATATGGGTTACAGCGTGGTTGATATGGGGTACAGCGTGATTCATATGGGTTACAGCGTGATTCATATGGGTTACAGCGTGATTAATATGGGTTATCACTTATTAACATATGGGTTAATATGGGGTTCAGCGTGGTTAATATGGGCTACAGCGTGGTTGATATGGGGTACAGCGTGGTTGATATGGGGTACAGCGTGGTTGATATGGGGTACAGCGTGGTTGATATGGGTTACAGCGTGGTTGATATGGGTTACAGCGTGGTTGATATGGGTTACAGAGTGGCTAATATGGGTTGTCGCGTGGTTAATATGGGCTACAGCGTGGTTAATATGGGCTACAGCGTGGTTGATATGGGTTACAGCGTGGTTGATATGGGTTGTCGCGTGGTTAATATGGGTTACAGCGTGGTTAATATGGGTTACAGTGTGGTTGATATGGGTTACAGCGTGGTTAATATGGGTTACAGCGTGGTTAATATGGGTTACAGCGTGGTTGATATGGGTTACAGCGTGGTTAATATGGGGTACAGTGTGGTTGACATGGGGTACAGCGTGGTTAATATGGGGTACAGCGTGGTTAATATGGGCTACAGCGTGGTTAATATGGGGTACAGTGTGGTTGATATGGGTTACAGCGTGGTTAATATGGGGTACAGCGTGGTTGATATGGGTTACAGCGTGGTTGATATGGGTTACAGCGTGGTTGATATGGGTTAAGGCGTGGTTAATATTGGTTGTCACGTGGTTAATATGGGTTACAGCGTGGTTAATATGGGTTGTCACGTGGTTAATATGGGGTACAGTGTGGTTGATATGGGTTTCAGCGTGATTAATATGGGTTACAGCGTGGATGATATGGGTTACAGCGTGATTAATATGGGTTACAGCGTGGTTAATATGGGGTACAGTGTGGTTGATATGGGTTACAGCGTGGTTAATATGGGGTACAGCGTGGTTGATATGGGTTACAGCGTGGTTGATATGGGTTACAGCGTGGTTGATATGGGTTACAGCGTGGTTAATATGGGTTGTCACGTGGTTAATATGGGTTACAGCGTGGTTAATATGGGTTGTCACGTGGTTAATATGGGGTACAGTGTGGTTGATATGGGTTTCAGCGTGATTAATATGGGTTACAGCGTGGTTAATATGGGGTACAGTGTGGTTAATATGGGCTACAGCGTGATTAATATGGGTTACAGCGTGGTTAATATGGGGTACAGTGTGGTTAATATGGGCTACAGCGTGGTTGATATTGGGTACAGCGTGGTTGATATGGGGTACAGCGTGGTTAATATGGGTTACAGCGTGGTTGATATGGGGTACAGCGTGATTCATATGGGTTACAGCGTGATTCATATGGGTTACAGCGTGATTAATATGGGTTATCACTTATTAACATATGGGTTAATATGGGGTTCAGCGTGGTTAATATGGGCTGCAGCGTGGTTGATATTGGGTACAGCGTGGTTGATATGGGGTACAGCGTGGTTAATATGGGTTACAGCGTGGTTGATATGGGGTACAGCGTGATTCATATGGGTTACAGCGTGATTCATATGGGTTACAGCGTGATTAATATGGGTTATCACTTATTAACATATGGGTTAATATGGGGTTCAGCGTGGTTAATATGGGCTACAGCGTGGTTGATATGGGGTACAGCGTGGTTGATATGGGGTACAGCGTGGTTGATATGGGGTACAGCGTGGTTGATATGGGTTACAGCGTGGTTGATATGGGTTACAGCGTGGTTGATATGGGTTACAGAGTGGCTAATATGGGTTGTCGCGTGGTTAATATGGGCTACAGCGTGGTTAATATGGGCTACAGCGTGGTTGATATGGGTTACAGCGTGGTTGATATGGGTTACAGCGTGGTTAATATGGGGTACAGCGTGGTTAATGTGGGGTACAGCGTGGTTGATATGGGTTACAGCGTGGTTGATATGGGTTACAGCGTGGTTGATATGGGTTACAGCGTGGTTGATATGGGTTACAGAGTGGCTAATATGGGTTGTCGCGTGGTTGATATGGGTTACAGCGTGGTTGATATGGGTTACAGCGTGATTAATATGGGTTACAGCGTGGTTAATATGGGGTACAGCGTGGTTAATGTGGGGTACAGCGTGGTTGATATGGGGTACAGCGTGGTTGATATGGGTTACAGCGTGATTAATATGGGTTATCACTTATTAACATATGGGTTAATATGGGGTACAGCGTGGTTGATATGGGTTACAGCGTGGTTGATATGGGTTACAGCGTGGTTGATATGGGGTACAGCGTGGTTGATATGGGTTACAGCGTGGTTGATATGGGTTACAGCGTGGTTGATATGGGTTACAGCGTGGTTGATATGGGTTACAGCGTGGTTAATATGGGGTACAGCGTGGTTAATATGGGTTACAGCGTGGTTGATATGGGTTACAGCGTGGTTGATATGGGTTACAGCGTGGTTGATATGGGTTACAGCGTGGTTAATATGGGGTACAGCGTGGTTAATATGGGTTACAGCGTGGTTGATATGGGTTACAGCGTGGTTGATATGGGTTACAGCGTGGTTGATATGGGTTACAGCGTGGTTGATATGGGTTACAGCGTTATTAATATGGGTTACAGCATGATTAATATGGGTTACAGCGTGGTTGATATGGGTTACAGCGGGATTAATATGGGTTATCACTTATTAACATATGGGTTAATATGGAGTACAGCGTGGTTGATATGTGGTACAGCGTGGTTGATATGGGGTACAGCGTGGTTGATATGGGTTACAGCGTGGTTGATATGGTGTACAGCGTGGTTGATATGGGGTACAGCGTGGTTAATATGGGTTGTCGCGTGGTTAATATGGGTTACAGCGTGGTTGATATGGGGTACAGCGTGGTTAATATGGGTTACAGCGTGGTTAATATGGGGTACAGCGTGGTTGATATGGGTTACAGCGTGGTTAATATGGGGTACAGCGTGGTTAATATTGGTTACAGCGTGGTTGATATGGGTTACAGCGTGGTTGATATGGGTTACAGCGTGGTTGATATGGGGTACAGCGTGGTTAATATGGGTTGTCACGTGGTTGATATGGGATTGTCACGTGGGTATATGGGTTACAGTGTGGTTGATATGGGTTACAGCGTGGTTGATATGGGTTACAGCATGGTTGATATGGGGTACAGAGTGGTTAATATGGGTTATCACTTATTTCAGTTGGGATATCACTTATTTCATATGGGTTATCGCGTGGTTAATATGGGATATCACTTATTTCATATGGGTTATCGTGTGGTTAATATGGGATATCACTTATGTAAAATGGGTTTCAGCGTGGTTAGTATGGTGTTGTCGCGTAGTTAGTATGGGCTGCCGCGTGGTTGGTGTGGCTTATCACATAGAGTGTGTAAACCGTAGAATTAATAACAAATTATACATGCTATTTAGCAGACTTTTGTCCAAAATGATTTAATAATGGATACATATATTTTACGAATGGGTGGTCGTTGGAGTGGAACCCACTACCTTGGAGTGACAAGCACAGTGCTCTACCAACTGAGCTACAAAGGAACAGGTTATTGTGTGGTTAAGGTAACCGTTCCATATATATATATATATATATATATATATATATATATATAATCAAATTTAAATATTCCAGTAACATTCCCCAAATTCTTTGATTTTTCAGAATTTCCCAGGTGGGAAATCCTCCAAGCAGGAGAAAACCTTTTGGAACCCTAAACCCTAATTCTATGTCTGTTGTTCCCTCTCCTCCAGGGCCACAGACTGACCCTGCTCTGCATCCTGGACTGTGCTGCTCATTTGCTGGCCTTACCTGACAAGGAGGAAGCTGACTTCCTCAATCACACCATCAAGGTGTTCACTAAGGTCAGTACTGGACAGAAGGACATCCCTGTTATTCAGAATATGAAAGCCATTTGCGTGTTCTAAATGCCACCCTGTTCTCTACATAGTGCACTACTTTAGACCAGAGCCTTGTGGGTCCTGAGCTGAATACCCATACTAACATACTGTCACCCAAAGCCCTGTGGGTCCTGAGCTGAATACCCATACTAACATACTGTCACCCAGAGCCCTGTGGGTCCTGAGCTGAATACCAATACTAACATACTGTCACCCAGAGCCCTGTGGGTCCTGAGCTGAATACCAATACTAACATACTGTCACCCAGAGCCCTTAGGGTCCTTAGCTGAATACCAATACTAACATACTGTCACCCAGAGCCCTGTGGGTCCTGAGCTGAATACCCATACTAACATACTGTCACCCAGAGCCCTGTGGGTCCTGGTCAAAGGTACACTAAATAGGGAATAGGGTGCTGTTTGGAACATATCCATTACTAGCATTGGTGTGATGTGGTGTGTTCCCTCCCCATATCCCATCAGAGAGTGACCATGTTCATTATGTCTTATCCACCAGATCCCCTAGAGTGACCATGTTCTGTATGTCTTATCCCTCAGATCCCCTAGTGACCATGTTCTGTATGTCTTATCCCTCAGATCCCCTAGTGACCATGTTCTGTATGTCTTATCCCTCAGATCCCCTAGAGTGACCATGTTCTGTATGTCTTATCCCTCAGATCCCCTAGTGACCATGTTCTGTATGTCTTATCCCTCAGATCCCCTAGAGTGACCATGTTATGTATGTCTTATCCCTCAGATCCCCTAGAGTGACCATGTTCTGTATGTCTTATCCCCCAGATCCTCTAGAGTGGCCATGTTCTGTATGTCTTATCCCCCAGATCCCCTAGAGTGACCATGTTCTGTATGTCTTATCCCTCAGATCCCCTAGAGTGACCATGTTCATTATGTCTTATCCCTCAGATCCCCTAGAGTGACCATGTTCTGTGTGTCTTATCCCTCAGATCCCCTAGAGTGACCATGTTCTATATGTCTTATCCCTCAGATCCCCTAGAGTGACCATGTTCATTATGTCTTATCTCCCAGATCTCCTCAGAATGACCATGTTCTATATCTTATCTCCCAGATCTCCTCAGAGTGACCATGTTCTATGTCTTATCTCCCAGATCTCCTCAGAGAGTGACCATGTTCTATGTCTTATCCACCAGATCTCCTCAGAAAGTGACCATGTTCTATGTCTTATCTCCCAGATCTCCTCAAAGAGTGACCATGTTATATGTCTTATCCACCAGATCTCCTCAGATAGTGACCATGTTCTATGTCTTATCTCCCAGATCTCCTCAGAGAGTGACCATGTTCTATGTCTTATCCACCAGATCTCCTCAGAAAGTGACCATGTTCTATGTCTTATCTCCCAGATCTCCTCAAAGAGTGACCATGTTCTATGTCTTATCCACCAGATATCCTCAGTGACCATGTTCTATGTCTTCTCTCCCAGATCTCTTCAGAGTGACCATGTTCTATGTCTTATCCACCAGATCTCCTCAGAGTGACCATGTTCTATGTCTTATCCACCAGATCTCCTCCGAGTGACCATGTTCTATGTCTTATCTCCCAGATCTCCTCAGAGAGTGACCATGTTCTATGTCTTATCTCCCAGCTCTCCTCAGAGAGTGACCATGTTCTATATCTTATCACACAGATCTCCTCAGAGTGACCATGTTCTATGTCTTATCCACCAGATCTCCTCAGAGAGTGACCATGTTCTATGTCTTATCCACCAGATCTCCTCAGAGTGACCATGTTCTATGTCTTATCCACCAGATCTCCTCAGAGTGACCATGTTCTATGTCTTATCCACCAGATCTTCTCAGAGAGTGACCATGTTCTATGTCTTATACACCAGATCTCCTCAGAGTGACCATGATCTATGTCTTATCCACCAGATCTCCTCAGAGAGGGACCATGTTCTATGTCTTATCTCCCAGATCTCCTCAGTGTGACCATGTTCTATGTCTTATCTCCCAGATCTCCTCAGTGACCATGTTCTATGTCTTATCTCCCAGATCTCATCAGAGAGTGACCATGTTCTATGTCTTATCTCCCAGCTCTCCTCAGAGAGTGACCATGTTCTATGTCTTATCTCCCAGATCCCCTAGAGTGACCATGTTCATTATGTCTTATCCCTCAGATCCCCTAGTGACCATGTTCTGTATGTCTTATCCCTCAGATCCCCTAGAGTGACCATGTTCTGTATGTCTTATCCATCAGATCCCCTAGAGTGACCATGTTCTGTATGTCTTATCCCTCAGATCCCCTAGAGTGACCATGTTCTGTATGTCTTATCCCTCAGATCCCCTAGAGTGACCATGTTATGTATGTCTTATCCCTCAGATCCCCTAGTGACCATGTTTTGTATGTCGTATCCCTCAGATCCCCTAGAGTGACCATGTTCATTATGTCGTATCCCTCAGATCCCCTAGAGTGACCATGTTCATTATGTCTTATCCACCATATCCCCTAGAGTGACCATGTTCTGTATGTCTTATCCCTCAGATCCCCTAGAGTGACCATGTTCTATGTCTTATCTCCCAGATCTCCCCAGAGAGTGACCATGTTCTATGTCTTATCTCCCAGATCTCCTCAGAGTGACCATGTTCTATGTCTTATCTCCCAGATCTCCTCAGAGAGTGACCATGTTCTATGTTTTATCCACCAGATCTCCTCAGAGAGTGACCATGTTCTATATCTTATCTCCCAGATCTCCTCAAAGAGTGACCATGTTCTATGTCTTATCTCCCAGCTCTCCTCAGAGAGTGACCATGTTCTATGTCTTATCCACCAGATCTCCTCAGAGAGTGACCATGTTCTATGTCTTATCCACCAGATCTCCTCAGAGAGTGACCATGTTCTGTGTCTTATCTCCCAGATCTCCTCAGAGAGTGACCATGTTCTATGTCTTATCTCCCAGATCTCCCCAAAGAGTGACCATGTTCTATGTTTTATCCACCAGATCTCCTCCGAGTGACCATGTTCTATGTCTTATCTCCCAGATCTCCTCAGAGAGTGACCATGTTCTATGTCTTATCTCCCAGATCTCCTCAGAGAGTGACCATGTTCTATGTCTTATCTCCCAGCTCTCCTCAGAGAGTGACCATGTTCTATGTCTTATCCACCAGATCTCCTCAGAGAGTGACCATGTTCTATATCTTATCTCCCAGATCTCCTCAGAGTGACCATGTTCTATGTCTTATCCACCAGATCTCCTCAGAGAGTGACCATGTTCTATGTCTTATCCACTAGATCTCCTCAGAGTGACCATGTTCTATGTCTTATCCACCAGATCTCTTCAGACAGTGATCATGTTCTATATCTTATCTCACAGATCTCCTCAGAGTGACCATGTTCTATGTCTTATCCACCAGATCTCCTCAGAGAGTGACCATGTTCTATGTCTTATCCACCAGATCTCCTCAGAGAGGGACCATGTTCTACACCAGACACTGATGGCCACCCTAACTCCCATCCTGCATCAGCTGAGAGACAGAGCCGAGGAGGAGATGGAGTCGACCAACCACTCCTCCTGATGTTCCCTTGGACCTCTTCTCTCTCCCCCCACCCCCCCTGTTCTTTGCGTCTAGTTTAACCCAGCTCTGTTTTGACCAGCTAACCTCCTCCCGCCTCTGCTCCCCTTCTTTCTCTCTCCTGGCCCAACGTTAAAGGAAAACTCCACCCAAAACTTTATTTTGGAATTTGTTTCATTAGTCCATTGTTGACATAGTCCCAAACTGTTTTGCTTGTCAGCAATCAAGTTTTTAAGTTATGTAACTTTCAAAATGCATCATATGGGGATGATTTCTGTATTTTGAAAGTTACATATCTTGGAAACTTGATTGCTGACAAGCAAAACAGTTTGGGACTATGTCAACATTGGACTAATGAAACAAATACTAAAATATAGTTTTGGGTGGAGCTCTGTCCTGACTAGCTAACGGACGATACTGCTGCTGCGCTGCGTTCCCTACTGTTACCAAGCTTTAGATGAAATAATGATGATGTTGTATGACAACGTGATGTGATTTCAGCATCAAGGTTTGTTTTTGTTTGTTTTTAGCTATTTCTTACTGTTCGTTTTTTTTAAATGTAAAACTGCCATACTGTGTTAATGTGCCAGGTGATGTTTCAGCTACATGACTTAGTGTTCTGATCTCATCCATCTACTACTGTAGGTGTTGCTGTGGAAATGGATGGTAGTCCCAAATAGCACCCTATTCCCTATATAGTGCACTACTTTAGACCAGGGCCCTATTTCCTATATAGTGCACTACTTTAGACCAGGGCCCTATTCCCTATATAGTGCACTACTTTAGACCAGGGCCCTATTCCCTATATAGTGCACTACTTTAGACCAGGGCCCTATTCCCTATATAGTGCACTACTATAGACCAGGGCCCTATTCCCTACATAGTGCACTACTTTATACCAGGGCCCTATTCCCTATATAGTTCACTACTTTAGACCAGGGCCCTATTCCCTATATAGTGCACTACTTTAGACCAGGGCCCTATTCCCTATATAGTGCACTACTTTAGACCAGGGCCCTATTCCGTATATAGTGCACTACTTTAGACCAGGGCCCTTTTCCCTATATAGTGCACTACTTTAGACCAGAGCCCTATTCCCTATATAGTGCACTACTTTAGACCAGGGCCCTATTCCTTATATAGTGCACTACTTTAGACCAGGGACCTTTTCCCTATATAGTGCACTACTTTAGACCAGAGCCCAATGGGTCATTGTCAAAAGTATGTAGTGCACTATATAGGGAATAGGGTGTTGGTCGGTACGGTACGTTGGTTTTTGTCAGCATTGACTGGAAAGGGAATCCTGATGAAATGAATGTAAATGTTAATTTATTTCAGTGAAGAATTGAACTTCTGCTTTGCTCAGCTGAAGAAGAGAAAAAAAATAAAAACTTGATTTAATTTTAACCAAAATATATTTTCACTGTCTAAAACTAACCAATGTGTTATTTATTGAACTTCTTACTTGATTAGAAAAACATGATGAAACAGGGTGTCCCAAATAGCACCCTATTGCCTATATAGTTCACTACTTTAGACCAGGGCCCTATTCCCTATATAGTGCACTATTTTAGACCAGAGCCCTATTCCCTACATAGTACACTACTTTAGACCAGGGCCCTATTCCCTATATAGTGCACTACTTTAGACCAGGGCCCTATTCCCTATATAGTGCACTACTTTAGACCAGAGCCCTATTTCCTATATAGTGCACTACGTTAGACCAGAGTCCTATTCCCTACATTGTGCCGTGGGCTCTAGTCAGAAGTAGTGCACTATATAGGGAATAGAGTGCCATTTGGGATGCAGACCAACAAAATGCAGAACTTGATATGTTAATTAGTAAATTGCTTAGCTAGATTAAAATGCAACTGGAAATGCTCTTTCTATCGTAAGTAATGCAAACTAGCTGGTCACAGTGATTGTCCTTCTAAAGCAATACTGTAATTTTTGTCCTCATCTTAAATAATACACCAAAAACACCTGACTGAGACATGAGAAAACATTGTACTGTATGAAATGTCATTCCCACTGGGCATAGACGTAAACAACGTTGATTCAACCAGTGGGTTCCCAGTGGGTTAGGACGACCTCATCAAAACCTGCCTCCAGCCACCTCTGCATTTAAACGCTCTCTGCCTCAACTACTATAATGGCCTGATATGGGGATCTATAATGTTACTGTGTTTATTAGTTAACTACTATAATGGCCTGATATGAGGATCTATAATGTCACTGTGTTTATTAGTTAACTACTATAATGGCCTGATATGAGGATCTATAATGTCACTGTGTTTATTAGTTAACTACTATAATGGCCTGATATGGGGATCTATAATGTCACTGTGTTTATTAGTTAACTACTATAATGGCCTGATATGGGGATCTATAATGTGACTGTGTTTATTAGTTAACTACTATAATGGCCTGATATGGGGATCTATAATGTCACTGTGTTTATTAGTTAACTACTATAATGGCCTGATATGGGGATCTATAATGTTACTGTGTTTATTAGTTAACTACTATAATGGCCTGATATGGGGATCTATAATGTTACTGTGTTTATTAGTTAACTACTATAATGGCCTGATATGGGGATCTATAATGTCACTGTGTTTATTAGTTAACTACTATAATGGCCTGATATGGGGATCTATAATGTTACTGTGTTTATTAGTTAACTACTATAATGGCCTGATATGGGGATCTATAATGTTACTGTGTTTATTAGTTAACTACTATAATGGCCTGATATGGGGATCTATAATGTCACTGTGTTTATTAGTTAACTACTATAATGGCCTGATATGGGGATCTATAATGTTACTGTGTTTATTAGTTAACTACTATAATGGCCTGATATGGGGATCTATAATGTCACTGTGTTTATTAGTTAACTACTATAATGGCCTGATATGGGGATCTATAATGTTACTGTGTTTATTAGTTAACTACTATAATGGCCTGATATGGGGATCTATAATGTTACTGTGTTTATTAGTTAACTACTATAATGGCCTGATATGGGGATCTATAATGTTACTGTGTTTATTAGTTAACTACTATAATGGCCTGATATGGGGATCTATAATGTTACTGTGTTTATTAGTTAACTACTATAATGGCCTGATATGGGGATCTATAATGTCACTGTGTTTATTAGTTAACTACTATAATGGCCTGATATGGGGATCTATAATGTTACTGTGTTTATTAGTTAACTACTATAATGGCCTGATATGGGGATCTATAATGTTACTGTGTTTATTAGTTAACTACTATAATGGCCTGATATGGGGATCTATAATGTTACTGTGTTTATTAGTTAACTACTATAATGGCCTGATATGGGGATCTATAATGTTACTGTGTTTATTAGTTAACTACTATAATGGCCTGATATGGGGATCTATAATGTCACTGTGTTTATTAGTTAACTACTATAATGGCCTGATATGGGGATCTGTAATGTTGTCTCTAAAGGAAACACTGTAGATTGTTGAACACCGTAGCCGCTAAGACTACTCTGACCTCACTTACTGGACTGGCGTCCCAAATGGCACCCTACTCCCTTTATAGTGCACTACTATTCCTTTTGGGTCTAAAGTAGTGTACTATATATGGAATAGGGTGCCATTTGGGATGCAGGCCCAGGAGACAATGTAAAGACAACACATTGTCAATGTAAAGACAACACATTGTCAACGTAAAGACAACACATTGTCAATGTAAAGACAACACATTGTCAACGTAAAGACAACACTTTGTCAACGTAAAGACAACACATTGTCAATGTAAAGACAACACATTGTCAACGTAAAGACAACACTTTGTCAACGTAAAGACAACACATTGTCAATGTAAAGACAACACATTGTCAACGTAAAGACAACACATTGTCAACGTAAAGACAACACATTGTCAATGTAAAGACAACACATTGTCAACGTAAAGACAACACTTTGTCAACGTAAAGACAACACTTTGTCAACGTAAAGACAACACATTGTCAATGTAAAGACAACACATTGTCAACGTAAAGACAACACATTGTCAATGTAAAGACAACACATTGTCAATGTAAAGACAACACTTTGTCAACGTAAAGACAACACTTTGTCAACGTAAAGACAATACTTTGTCAACGTAATGTAGGTCTGTTTGATGGGCCGGTGGCCCACTGCAGATGTGTAACACTGACAGAAGCCCTCCAGTTTAACTAAGGGACGTAAACTCCAGTTTAACTAAGGGACGTAAACTCCAGTTTAACTAAGGGACGTAAACTCCAGTTTAACTAAGGGACGTAAACTCCAGTTTAACTAAGGGACGTAAACTCCAGTTTAACTAAGGGACGTAAACTCCAGTTTAACTAATGGACGTAAACTCCAGTTTAACTAAGGGACGTAAACTCCAGTTTAACTAAGGGACGTAAACTCCAGTTTAACTAAGGGACGTAAACTCCAGTTTAACTAAGGGACGTAAACTCCAGTTTAACTAAGGGACGTAAACTCCAGTTTAACTAAGGGTGTTATGGTGCGTGAATGAGGACCCAAAAGCGAATTAACAAACAGAGTACTTTAATGACGAACATACGTGGGCTCAGATGGACAGGTAGATTCCGACAGGACAGGACAAGGTTGCAGCACACACGATGATAGTCTGGTTCAGGCATGAGACACACAAACAAACAAACAAGAATCCGACAAGGACAGGAGCAGAAACAGAGACAGATATAGGGACCTAATCAGAGGGAAAAAGGGAACAGGTGGGGAACGGGGTGACGAGGTAGTTAGGAGGAGACAGGGCACAGCTGGGGAAAAGAGGGGGAGAAAAGGTAACATAACAACGACCAGCAGAGGGAGACAGGGTGAAGGGAAAGGACAGAGACAAGACAACATGACAGTACATGACAGTACCCCCCCACTCACCGAGCGCCTCCTGGCGCACTCGAGGAGGAAACCTGGCGGCAACGGAGGAAATCATCAATCAGCGCACGGTCCAGCACGTCCCGAGAGGGAACCCAACTCCTCTCCTCAGGACCGTACCCCTCCCAGTCAACTAGGTACTGATGACCACGGCCCCGAGGACGCATGTCCAAGATTTTACGGACCCTGTAGATAGGTGCGCCCTCGACAAGGATGGGGGGGGGGGGGGGAAGACGAGCGGGGGCGCGAAGAGCGGGCTTAACACAGGAGACATGGAAGACCGGGTGGACGCGACGAAGATATCGCGGAAGAAGAAGTCGCACTGCGACAGGATTAATGACCTGAGAGATACGGAATGGACCAATGAACCGCGGGGTCAACTTGCGAGAAGCCGTCTTAAGGGGAAGGTTCTGAGTGGAGAGCCAAACTCTCTGACCGCGACAATATCTAGGGCTCTTCGTTCTACGCTTATTAGCAGCTCTCACAGTCTGCGCCCTATAACGGCAAAGTGCAGACCTGACCCTCTTCCAGGTGCGCTCGCAACGTTGGACAAAAGCCTGAGCGGAGGGGACGCTGGACTCGGCGAACTGAGATGAGAACAACGGAGGCTGGTACCCGAGGCTACTCTGAAAAGGAGATAGCCCGGTCGCAGACGAAGGAAGCGAGTTGTGGGCGTATTCTGCCCAGGGGAGCTGTTCTGACCAAGACGCAGGGTTGCGAAAAGAAAGACTGCGTAAGATGCGACCAATAGTCTGATTGGCCCGTTCTGCTTGACCGTTAGACTGGGGGTGAAAGCCGGAAGAGAGACTGACGGAAGCCCCAATCAAACGGCAAAACTCCCTCCAAAATTGAGACGTGAATTGCGGACCTCTGTCCGAAACGACGTCTGACGGAAGGCCATGAATTCTGAAAACATTCTCGATGATGATTTGTGCCGTCTCTTTAGCAGAAGGAAGCTTAGCAAGGGGAATGAAATGAGCCGCCTTAGAGAACCTATCGACAACCGTAAGAATAACAGTCTTCCCCGCTGACGAAGGCAGTCCGGTGACAAAATCTAAGGCGATGTGAGACCACGGTCGAGAGGGAATAGGAAGCGGCCTGAGACGGCCGGCAGGAGGAGAGTTACCGGACTTAGTCTGCGCGCAGACCGAACAAGCAGCCACGAAACGACGCGTGTCATGCTCCCGGGTGGGCCACCAGAAACGCTGGCGAATGGAAGCAAGCGTACCCCGAACGCCAGGGTGGCCGGCTAACTTGGCAGAGTGAGCCCACTGAAGAACGGCCAGACGAGTAGGAACGGGAACGAAAAGAAGGTTCCTAGGACAAGCGCGCGGCGACGGAGTTTGAGTGAGTGCTTGCTTTACCTGCCTCTCAATTCCCCAGACAGTCAACCCGACAACACGCCCCTCAGGGAGAATCCCCTCGGGATCAGTGGAGGCTACTGAAGAACTGAAGAGACGAGACAAAGCATCAGGCTTGGTGTTCTTAGAGCCCGGACGATAAGAAATCACGAACTCGAAACGAGCGAAAAACAGCGCCCAACGCGCCTGACGCGCATTAAGTCGTTTGGCAGAACGGATGTACTCAAGGTTCCTATGGTCAGTCCAAACGACAAAAGGAACGGTCGCCCCCTCCAACCACTGTCGCCATTCGCCTAGGGCTAACCGGATGGCGAGCAGTTCGCGGTTACCCACATCATAGTTACGTTCCGACGGCGACAGGCGATGAGAAAAATACGCGCATGGGTGGACCTTGTCGTCAGAGAGGGAGCGCTGAGAAAGGATGGCTCCCACTCCCACCTCTGACGCGTCAACCTCGACAACGAACTGTCTAGAGACGTCAGGTGTAACAAGGATAGGAGCGGATGTAAAACGATTCTTGAGGAGATCAAAAGCTCCCTGGGCGGAAACGGACCACTTAAAGCACGTCTTGACAGAAGTAAGGGCTGTGAGAGGAGCTGCCACCTGACCGAAATTACGGATGAAACGACGATAGAAGTTCGCGAAGCCGAGAAAGCGCTGCAGCTCGACGCGTGACTTAGGGACGGGCCAATCAATGACAGCTTGGACCTTAGCGGGATCCATCTTAATGCCTTCAGCGGAAATAACAGAACCGAGAAATGTGACGGAGGAGGCATGAAAAGTGCACTTCTCAGCCTTCACGAAAAGACAATTCTCTAAAAGGCGCTGGAGGACACGTCGAACGTGCTGAACATGAACCTGTAGTGACGGTGAAAAAATCAGGATATCGTCAAGGTAAACGAAAACAAAGATGTTCAGCATGTCTCTCAGGACATCATTGACTAAAGCCTGAAAGACAGCTGGAGCGTTAGCGAGGCCGAAAGGAAGAACCCGGTATTCAAAGTGCCCTAACGGAGTGTTAAACGCCGTCTTCCACTCGTCCCCCTCCCTGATGCGCACGAGATGGTAAGCGTTACGAAGGTCCAACTTAGTGAAAAACCTGGCTCCCTGCAGGATCTCGAAGGCTGAAGACATAAGAGGAAGCGGATAACGATTCTTCACTGTTATGTCATTCAGCCCTCGATAATCTATGCAGGGGCGCAGAGACCCGTCCTTCTTCTTGACAAAAAAAAACCCCGCTCCGGCGGGAGAGGAGGAGGGGACTATGGTACCGGCGTCAAGAGCTACAGACAAATAATCTTCGAGAGCCTTACGTTCGGGAGCCGACAGAGAGTATAGTCTACCCCGGGGGGGGGTGGTTCCCGGAAGGAGATCAATACTACAATCATACGACCGGTGTGGAGGAAGAGAGGTGGCCCTGGACCGACTGAACACCGTGCGCAGATCGTGATATTCCTCCGGCACCCCTGTCAAATCACCAGGCTCCTCCTGTGAAGAAGAGACAGAGGAAACAGGAGGGATAGCAGACATTAAACATTTCACATGACAAGAGACGTTCCAGGAGAGGATAGAATTACTAGACCAATTAATGGAAGGATTATGACAAACTAGCCAGGGATGGCCCAAAACAACAGGTGTAAAAGGTGAACGAAAAATTAAAAAAGAAATGGTTTCACTATGATTACCAGAAACAGTGAGGGTTAAAGGTAGCGTCTCACGCTGAATCCTGGGGAGAGGACTACCATCCAGGGCGAACAAGGCCGTGGGCTCCTTTAACTGTCTGAGAGGAATGTCATGTTCCCGAGCCCAGGTCTCGTCCATAAAACAGCCCTCCGCCCCAGAGTCTATTAAGGCACTGCAGGAAGCTGACGAACCGGTCCAGCGTAGATGGACCGACAAGGTAGTGCAGGATCTTGAAGGAGAGACAGGAGTAGTAGCGCTCACCAGTAGCCCTCCGCTTACTGACGAGCTCTGGCCTTTTACTGGACATGAAGTGGCAAAATGACCAGCGGAACCGCAATAGAGACAGAGGCGGTTGGTGATTCTCCGTTCCCTCTCCTTAGTCGAGATGCGGATACCTCCCAGCCGCATGGGCTCAGCACCCGAGCCGGCAGAGGAAGATGGTAGTGATGCGGAGAGGGAGGCGACGGAGAGCGCGAGCTCCTTTCCACGAGCTCGGTGACGAAGATCAACCCGTCGCTCAATGCGAATAGCGAGTTCAATCAAGGAATCCACGCTGGAAGGAACCTCCCGGGAGAGAATCTCATCCTTTACCTCTGCGCGGAAACCCTCCAGAAGACGAGCGAGCAAGGCCGGCTCGTTCCAGCCACTGGAGACAGCAAGAGTGCGAAACTCAATAGAGTAGTCTGTTATGGATCGATTGCCTTGACATAGGGAAGACAGGGCCCTGGAAGCCTCCTCCCCAAAAACAGATCGATCAAAAACCCGTATCATCTCCTCCTTAAAGTCTTGATACTGGTTAATACACTCAGCCCTTGCCTCCCAGATTGCCGTGCCCCACTCACGAGCCCGTCCAATAAGGAGAGATATGACGTAGGCGACACGAGCAGTGCTCCTGGAGTAAGTGTTGGGCTGGAGAGAAAACACAATATCACACTGGGTGAGGAACGAGCGGCATTCAGTGGGCTCCCCAGAGTAACACGGCGGGTTATTGATTCTGGGCTCCGGAGATTCGAAAGCCCTGGAAGTGGCCGGTGGATCGAGGCGGAGATGGTGAACCTGTTCTGTGAGGTTGGAGACTTGGGTGGCCAGGGTCTCAACGGCATGTCGAGCAGCAGACAATTCCTGCTTGTGTCTGCCTAGCATCGCTCCCTGGATCTCGACGGCTGAGTGGAGAGGATCCGAAGTCGCTGGGTCCATTCTTGTTCGGATTCTTCTGTTATGGTGCGTGAATGAGGACCCAAAAGCGAATTAACAAACAGAGTACTTTAATGACGAACATACGTGGGCTCAGATGGACAGGTAGATTCCGACAGGACAGGACAAGGTTGCAGCACACACGATGATAGTCTGGTTCAGGCATGAGACACACAAACAAACAAACAAGAATCCGACAAGGACAGGAGCAGAAACAGAGACAGATATAGGGACCTAATCAGAGGGAAAAAGGGAACAGGTGGGGAACGGGGTGACGAGGTAGTTAGGAGGAGACAGGGCACAGCTGGGGAAAAGAGGGGGAGAAAAGGTAACATAACAACGACCAGCAGAGGGAGACAGGGTGAAGGGAAAGGACAGAGACAAGACAACATGACAGTACATGACAAAGGGACGTAAACTCCAGTTTAAAGGGACGGGAGCTGCAGCTCCATTAAAGGGAGGGGAGCTGCAGCTCCATTAAAGGGACGGGAGCTGCAGCTCCATTAAAGGGACGGGAGCTGCAGCTCCATTAAAGGGACGGGAGCTGCAGCTCCATTAAAGGGAGGGGAGCTGCAGCTCCATTAAAGGGAGGGGAGCTGCAGCTCCATTAAAGGGAGGGGAGCTGCAGCTCCATTAAAGGGACGGGAGCTGCAGCTCCATTAAAGGGACGGGAGCTGCAGCTCCATTAAAGGGACGGGAGCTGCAGCTCCATTAAACGGATGGTGATTTCAGATGTACGTTGTAGCAATGTTGTACTGTTTAACTGTTCAAGAAGCACAATTTTTTCATTGTTACATTCGTTATGAATAAATTAAATGTGCTTAACATGTGATGCTGCGTGTGGACTCAAATTATTTCACACTGATTGTATTAAAAATAGGCTTTGTTGTGGCCCAATTGTAGTGCACTACTTAGGGAATAGGGTTCCATTGGGTGGACACATAAGTACAGTCAAAAACCAAATCAAATGTTATTGGTCACATACACATGGTTAGCAGATGTTATTGGTCACATACACATGGTTAGCAGATGTTATTGGTCACATACACATGGTTAGCAGATGTTATTGTTCACATACACATGGTTAGCCGATGTTATTGTTCACATACACATGGTTAGCAGATGTTATTGGTCACATACACATGGTTAGCAGATGTTATTGGTCACATACACATGGTTAGCAGATGTTATTGGTCACATACACATGGTTAGCAGATGTTATTGGTCACATACACATGGTTAGCAGATGTTATTGGTCACATACACATGGTTAGCAGATGTTATTGGTCACATACACATGGTTAGCAGATGTTAATGTGAGTGTAGCGAAATGCTTGTGCTTCTAGTTCCAACCGTGCAGTAATATCTAACAAATAATCTAACAATTTCACAACAACTACCTTATACACACAAGTGTAAAGTAATGAATAAGAATATGTACATATAAATATATGGATGAGTGATGGCCGAACGGCATAGGCAAGATGCAGTAGATGGTATCCAGTACAGTATATACTGTACATATGAGATGAGTAATGTAGGGTATGTAAATGTTATATAAAGTGGCATTGTTTAAAGTGACTAGTGATACATTTATTACATAATTTTTTGTATTATTAAAGTGGTTAGAGATTTGAGTCAGTATGTTGGCAGCAGTCACTCGATGTTAGTGATGGATGTTTAACGGTCTGATGGCCTTGAGATAGAAGCTGTCTAATGTCTAACCCCTGGCAAAATATCTAGATAATGGTGTGTTGCTAGGAAACTATTATCTTCATCTTTCAATAGAATTAGAATGACTAAATAATTGAATTCTATAATTCTATGGATTCTATAATCATAATGTGGCTAAGTGTTCACAATAAGTGACAGGTGTGTTCCGGAACCTTCAGGGACCATACTACTAGGAATGCACCTGTCCTCTCCTCAGATCACCCTGAAGCTTCAGCCTGGGCAGGTATCTATTAGCAGTGTTGAGAATGGAAGTCCAACTAGGTAAAGAGCTGAGCTGTCCTGTGTGTTTAGACGTCTTCAGTCCACCTGTTATAGAGTTGTGTTGTAGTCATAACTACTGCAAGAAGTGTATTCACCAGACCCTCATCGCCCAGAACTGCAACAAGCCCCAGGACAAGTTCATCTGCCCCATGTGTAGAAAGGTACAAGAAGCTGCTGTCTCTATTCTTCCAAATGGTACCATAGTTCCAGTATCGTGCACTAATATTGGTAAAAAAGTAATGCCATAATGTGTGTTGCCATAATGCCTGTTGTTGCCTACTCCAGTGTCCTCTGTAAACACATCCCCTTTCCTTGGCCATACGGTATCTGACAACTTATACATTTGGCCAAATCAAATCACCGTGTTGTAAGATATGATTCTAACCACACAACCTGTCTATTGTAGGTGAACATCTTACCTGACAAGGGACTCAACGGGTTGAAGAGGAACATGTTTGTTGAGAACGTCGTGGCGATATTGAAGGAAAGGACAGAGAGTAACGAGGCCAAGCAGCAAGCTCTGAAGGAATTCATGTGCCCTGATCATAATGAAATCATGAATCTGGTAGGTTTAGTGTTCACATTCATCCAAATGTCTCGTAAAGAGTAGGGGTGTTAACCCCGGTGGCCTGGCTAAATTCCCAATCTGGCCCTCATACCATCATGGCCATCTAATCATCCCGAGCTTATAATTGACTCATTCATTTCCCCTCTTCTCTCCTGTAACTATTCCCCAGGTTATTGCTGTAAATGAGAATGTGTTCTCAGTCAACACTAATTCCCTATATAATGCACTACATCTGACCAGGGCTCATAGGGCTCCATATAGGGAATAGTGTCATTTGGGACTATACCATATTTTCTATTGTATGAGAACACAATGCTCTGATCAAGACCATATAGGCTGCCTCTATATATACAGTACACTACATGGCCAAAAGTTTGCTCATTGAACATCTCATTACAAAATCATGGCCTTAATATGGAGTTGATCCCCCACTTTGCTGCAATAACAGCCTCCACTCTTCTGGGAAGGCTTTCCACTAGATGTTGGAACATTGCTGCTATAACAGCCTCCACTCTTCTGGGAAGGCTTTCCACTAGATGTTGGAACATTGCTGCAGGGACTTGCTTCCATTCAGCCACAAGAGCATTAGTACGGTTGGGCACTGATGTTGGGCGATTAGGCCTGACTCACAGTCGGCATTCCAATTCATCCCAAAGGTGTTCGATATGGTTAAGGTCAGGGCTCTGTGCAGGCCAGTCAAGTACTTCCACACCGATCTCGAAAAACCATTTCTGTATGGACCTTGCTTTGTGCATGGAGGCATTGTCATGCTGAAACAGGAAAGGGCCTTCCCCAAACCTTTGCCACAAAGTTGGAAGCACAGAATCGTCTACAATGTCATTGTATGCTGTAGCGGTAAGATTTCCCTTCCCTGGAACTAAGGGGCCCGAACCATGAAAAACAGCCCCAGATCATTATTCCTCCTCCACCAAACTTTACAGTTGTCACTATGCATTCGGGCAGGTAGCGTTCTATATATATACTACCTCTATATACCTCTATATAAAACACTACCTCTATATATATATATATATAAATAACATAACCTATATATATAACTCCTCTATATAAAACACTACCTCTATAAAACACTACCTCTATATAAAACACTACCTCTATAAAACACTACCTCTATATAAAACACTACCTCTATATAAAACACTACCTCTATATATATATATATATAATAACATAACCTATATATATAACACTACCTATATATAACAATACCTATATATAAACACTACCTATTTATATATAAAACACTACTAACTGTAAGTCACTCCGGATGAGAGCCGCTGATAAATGACTCAAATGTAAGTGTAAACTTTTGTTGTCTGGTTGTTTCCAGGTGTGTCTGCAGGATAACACGTTGATCTGCGCAGGATGTAAACTGTTTGGCCACCACAGCACCCATGCAGTGTCCAAGCTATTTGATGTGTACGAGCAGAGGAAGGAGGGCTTCGCCAAACAGATGAAGAGTCTGCTGGACAAACATGAAGCAAACAAAAAATGCATTGAGGTAGGTCTACCTGGATGGGGTAAATAACAAGACTGTAGTTGGGAGAAACGTATATGCATAGATTTTTTTATATGAGAATCCTGATTGTCGTCACGTTTACCTGTGACGATCTTGGTATATGAGATTATGGTAATTAACCGGGGGGAAACACTTGGCTTTTCCCTGCAACTTTATACTTTTATATTATACTATTATACTTCATTATTATCAGTAGCATTTCATTATTATTCGTTATTATCTCTAAATATTAGTCTAGTATACAAATGAAGAAATGTCAGATTGGAGAGGAATTCAGAAAATAAATACAGATTCCGATTTTGACAGAGTAAACCATTCACACCAAGTCCGATGGGTTTTTTCCCTCCACTTTTCCGAACTATTTGCATAAAGTCAGCAACTCTACTGCAGTTATTCTCTGTGGTAATATGGTTTTTAATGTGGCTAAGGAGGACGCAGTAACGAGAGAAAAATCCTATGCTACTGAAAATATTAGGATATAGACGATGCTTCGTTTCGTTCAGTTGCATCCCATTTCATATGATGTATTTTGTTATTACATTTGAAATTACAACAACAATAAAACATAGGACATCAATACACATTTTTCTCTGAAGAAACATAAAATAACATTGAAGTAACATTTTTAAAAACACTTCACATGAATTGAATTACAAAAGATTAAGTACCTAAAATTAAATAAAATCAGGGGTTAAAAATGTTTGTCACATGAGCCGTATACAACAGTGAAATGCTTACTTACAGGCCCTTAACCAACAATGCAGTTTTAAGAAAAAATAAGTGTTAAAGTAAAAAATAGATAAGTAATGCAAATAATCTGGGTAGCCATTTGATTGGCTGTTCAGGAGTCTTACATCTTGGGGGTAGAAGCTGTTAAGAAGCCTCTTGGACCTAGACTTGGTGCTACAGTACTGCTTGCTGTACTGTAGCAGAGAGAACAGTCTTTGACTAGGGTGGCTGGAGTCTTTGACCATTTTTAGGACCTTCCTCTGACACCGCCTGGTATTGAGGTCCTGGATGGCAGGAAGCTTGGCCCCAGTGATGTACTGGGCCGTACGCACTACCCTCTGAAGTGCCTTGCGGTCGGAGGTCGAGCAGTTGCCATACCAGGCAGTGATACAACCAATATGCTCTTGATGGTGCAGCTGTAGAACGTTTTGAGGATCTGAGGACCCATGCTAAACCTTTTCAGTCTCCTGAGGGGGAATAGGCTTTATCGTGCCTGTATTGGTGTGTTTGGACCATGATAGTTTGTTGGTGATGTGGACACCAACAAACTTTAAGCTCTCAACCTGCTCCACTACAGCCCCGTTGATGAGAATAGGGGGGTTCTCAGTCCTCCTTTTCCTGTAGTCCACAATCATTATCTCCTTTGTCTTGATCACGTTGAGGGAGAGGTTGTTGTCCTGGCACCACACGGCCAGGTCTCTGACCTCCTCCCTATAGGCTGTCTCATCATTGTCGGTGATCAGGCCTACCACTGTTGTGCCATCGGCAAACTTAATGATGGTGTTGGAGTCGTGCCTGGCCGTGCAGTCATGGGTGAACAGGGAGTACAGGAGGGGACTGAGCACACACCCCTGGGGAACACCGTGTTGAGGATCAGCGTGGCGGATGTATTGTTACCTACCTTTTACACCTGGTGGCAGCCCATCAGGAAGTCCAGGATCCAGTTGCAGAGGGAGATGTTTAGTCCCAGGATCCTTAGCTTAGTGATGAGCTTTGAGGGCCCTATGGTGTAGAATGCTGAGCTGTAGTCAATGAATAGCATTCTCACATAGGTGTTATTTTTGTCCAGGTGGGAAAGGGCAGTGTGGAGTGTAATAGAGATGGCATCATCTGTGGAAACCTGTGATAGTTGTAAGAATACAGTGGGTTTTTTTATTGATTAATTCTAGAGATTTTATTAAATATTGGATTTCAAGTAAAAATATATTGCATTTGGGGACAGATTTGTTTTTGTGTATATAAAATCTACCAGAGAGAATGAAGAGAATGAATTACTATTTCAGTAGTATTGTTTTCATTTGAATGTTTTTTAATTAATTAAATAAAACATGTAGATACTTAAATAGCTTCAAAATAATGTGATGTGATGTGATGTACACCGAGGAACTTAAAACTTACTACCCTCTCCACTACTGTCACATCGATGTGGATAGGGGGGTGTTCCCTCTGCTGTTTCCTGAAGTCCACAATCATCTCCTTAGTTTTGTTGACGTTGAGTGTGAGGTTATTTTCCTGACACCACACTCCGAGGGCCCTCACCTCCTCCCTGTAGGCCGCCTCGTCGTTGTTGGTAATCAAGCCACTGTAGTGTCGTCCGCAAACTTGATGATTGAGTTGGAGGCGTGCGTGGCCACGCAGTCGTGGGTGAACAGGGAGTACAGGAGAGGGCTCAGAACGCACGCTTGTGGGGCCCCAGTGTTGATGATCAGCTGGGTGGAGATGTTGTTACCTACCCTCACCACCCGGGGGTGACCCGTCAGGAAGTCCAGTACCCAGTTGCACAGGGCGGGGTCGAGACCCAGGGTCTCAAGCTTGATGACGAGTTTGGAGGGTATTATGGTGTTAAATGCTGAGCTGTAGTCGATGAACAGCATTCTCACATAGGTGTTCCTCTTGTCCAGATGGGTTAGGGCAGTGTGCAGTGTGGTTGAAATTGCATCGTCTGTGGACCTATTTGGGCGGTAAGCAAATTGGAGTGGGTCTAGGGTGTCAGGTAGGGTGGAGGTGATATGGTCCTTGACTAGTCTCTCAAAGCACTTCATGATGACGGAAGTGAGTGCTACGGTAGTCGTTTAGCTCAGTTACCTTAGCTTTCTTGGGAACAGGAACAATGGTGGCCCTCTTGAAGCATGTGGGAACAACAGACTGGGATAGGGATTGATTGAATATGTCCGTAAACACACCGGCCAGCTGGTCTGCCCATGCTCTGAGGATGTGGCTGAGGATGCCGTCTGGGCCTGTAGCCTTGCAAAGGTTAACACATTTAAATGTTTTACTCACCTCGGCTGCAGTGAAGGAGAGACCGCATGTTTTGGTTGCGGGCCGTGTCAGTGGCACTGTATTGTCCTCAAAGCGGGCAAAAAAGTTATTTAGTCTGCCTGGGAGCAGGACATCCTGGTCCGTGACTGGGCAGGTTTTCTTTTTGTAATCCGGGATTGACTGTAGTCCCTGCCACATACAGTGCCTTGCGAAAGTATTCGGCCCCCTTGAACTTTGCGACCTATTGCCACATTTCAGGCTTCAAACATAAAGATATAAAACTGTATTTTTTTGTGAAGAATCAACAACAAGTGGGACACAATCATGAAGTGGAACGACATTTATTGGATATTTCAAACTTTTTTAACAAATCAAAAACTGAAAAATTGGGCGTGCAAAATTATTCAGCCCCCTTAAGTTAATACTTTGTAGCGCCACCTTTTGCTGCGATTACAGCTGTAAGTCGCTTGGGGTATGTCTCTATCAGTTTTGCACATCGAGAGACTGAAATGTTTTCCCATTCCTCCTTGCAAAACAGCTCGAGCTCAGTGAGGTTGGATGGAGAGCATTTGTGAACAGCAGTTTTCAGTTCTTTCCACAGATTCTCGATTGGATTCAGGTCTGGACTTTGACTTGGCCATTCTAACACCTGGATATGTTTATTTTTGAACCATTCCATTGTAGATTTTGCTTTATGTTTTGGATCATTGTCTTGTTGGAAGACAAATCTCCGTCCCAGTCTCAGGTCTTTTGCAGACTCCATCAGGTTCTTCCAGAATGGTCCTATATTTGGCTCCATCCATCTTCCCATCAATTTTAACCATCTTCCCTGTCCCTGCTGAAGAAAAGCAGGCCCAAACCATGATGCTGCCACCACCATGTTTGACAGTGGGGATGGTGTGTTCAGAGTGATGAGCTGTGTTGCTTTTACGCCAAACATAACGTTTTGCATTGTTGCCAAAAAGTTCAATTTTGGTTTCATCTGACCAGAGCACCTTCTTCCACATGTTTAGTGTGTCTCCCAGGTGGATTGTGGCAAACTTTAAACGACACTTTTTATGGATATCTTTAAGAAATGGCTTTCTTCTTGCCACTCTTCCATAAAGGCCAGATTTGTACAATATACGACTGATTGTTGTCCTATGGACAGAGTCTCCCACCTCAGCTGTAGATCTCTGCAGTTCATCTAGAGTGATCATGGGCCTCTTGGCTGCATCTCTGATCAGTCTTCTCCTTGTATGAGCTGAAAGTTTAGAGGGACGGCCAGGTCTTGGTAGATTTGCAGTGGTCTGATACACCTTCCATTTCAATATTATCGCTTGCACAGTGCTCCTTAGGATGTTTAAAGCTTGGGAAATATTTTTGTATCCAAATCCGGCTTTAAACTTCTTCACAACAGTATCTCGGACCTGCCTGCTGTGTTCCTTGTTCTTCATGATGCTCTCTGCGCTTTTAACGGACCTCTGAGACTATCACAGTGCAGGTGCATTTATACGGAGACTTGATTAGACACAGGTGGATTGTATTTATCATCATTAGTCATTTAGGTCAACATTGGATAATTCAGAGATCCTCACTGAACTGAAGGGGCTGAATAATTTTGCACGCCCAATTTTTCAGTTTTTGATTTGTTAAAAAGGTTTGAAATATCCAAAAAATTTCGTTCCACTTCATGATTGTGTCCCACTTGTTGTTGATTCTTCACAAAAAAATACAGTTTTATATCTTTATGTTTGAAGCCTGAAATGTGGCAAAAGGTCGCAAAGTTCAAGGGGGCCGAATACTTTCGCAAGGCACTGTACCTCTTGTGTCTGAGCCGCTGAATTGCGACTCTACTTTGTCTCTATACTGACGCTTAGCTTGTTTGATTGCCTTGCGGAGGGAATAGCTACATGTTTCCGGTCACCTTGCCCTGATTAAAAGCAGTGGTTCGTGCTTTCAGTTTCATTGTAAATGCTGCCATCAATCCACGGTTTCTGGTTTGTGAATGTTTTAATCGTTGCTATGGGAACGACATCTTCAACGCACGTTCTAATGAACTCGCTCACCAAATCAGCGTATTCGTCAATGTTGTTGTCTGACGTAATACGAAACATATCCCAGTCCACGTGATGGAAGCAGTCTTGGAGCGTGGAATCAAATTGGTCGGACCAGCGTTGAACAGACCGGGAGCTTCTTGTTTTAGCTTCTGTCTGTAGGCAGGGAGCAACAAAATGTAGTCGTGGTCAGTTTTTCCGAAAGGAGGGCAGGGGAGAGCCTTATATGCGTTGCGGAAGTTAGAATAGCAATGATCCAAGGTTTTACCAGCCCTGGTTGCGCAATCGATATGCTGATACAATTTAGGGAGTCTTGTTTTCAGATTAGCCTTGGTACTTCCTGTATATAGCCTCATTACTACCTGGTACGTCCTGTATATAGCCTCATTACTACCTGGTACTTCCTGTATATAGCCTCATTACTACCTGCTACTTCCTGTATATAGCCTCATTACTACCTGCTACTTCCTGTATATAGCCTCATTACTACCTGCTACTTCCTGTATATAGCCTCATTACTACCTGGTACGTCCTGTATATAGCCTCATTACTACCTGGTACTTCCTGTATATAGCCTCATTACTACCTGGTACTTCCTGTATATAGGCTCATTACTACCTGGTACTTCCTGTATCTAGCCTCATTACTACCTGCTACTTCCTGTATATAGCCTCATTACTACCTGGTACGTCCTGTATATGGTCTCATTACTACCTGGTACGTCCTGTATATAGTCTCATTACTACCTGGTACGTCCTGTATATAGCCTCATTACTACCTGGTACGTCCTGTATATAGCCTCATTACTACCTGGTACGTCCTGTATATAGTCTCATTACTACCTGGTACGTCCTGTATATAGCCTCATTACTACCTGGTACTTCCTGTATATTGTCTCATTACTACCTGGTACTTCCTGTATATAGTCTCATTACTACCTGGTACGTCCTGTGTATAGCCTCATTATAGCCTCATTACTACCTGGTACGTCCTGTATATAGCCTCATTACCACCTGGCACGGCCTGTATATAGTCTCATTACTACCTGGTACTTCCTGTATATAGTCTCATTACTACCTGGTACTTCCTGTATATAATCTCATTACTACCTGGTACGTCCTGTATATAGCCTCATTACCACCTGGCATGGCCTGTATATAGTCTCATTACTACCTGGTACTTCCTGTATATAGTCTCATTACTACCCGGTACTTCCTGTATATAATCTCATTACTACCTGGTACTTCCTGTATATAGCCTCATTACTACCCAGTACGTCCTGTATATAGTCTCATTACTACCTGGTACGTCCTGTATATAGCCTCATTACTACCTGGTACTTCCTGTATATTGTCTCATTACTACCTGGTACGTCCTGTATATAGTCTCATTACTACCTGGTACGTCCTGTATATAGCCTCATTATAGCCTCATTACTACCTGGTACGTCCTGTATATAGTCTCATTACTACCTGGTACGTCCTGTATATAGTCTCATTACTACCTGGTACTTCCTGTATATAGTCTCATTACTACCTGGTACGTCCTGTATATAGTCTCATTACTACCTGGTACTTCCTGTATATAGTCTCATTACTACCTGGTACGTCCTGTATATAGTCTCATTACTACCTGGTACTTCCTGTATATAGCCTCATTACTACCTGGTTCTTCCTGTATATAGTCTCATTACTACCTTGTACTTCCTGTATATAGTCTCATTACTACCTGGTACTTCCTATATATAGCCTCATTACTACCT
Organism: Oncorhynchus mykiss; assembly: GCF_057628025.1. NCBI lineage: Eukaryota > Metazoa > Chordata > Actinopteri > Salmoniformes > Salmonidae > Oncorhynchus > Oncorhynchus mykiss. The sequence goes on from NC_143028.1 coordinate 84,548,198, forward strand.
GGTACGTCCTGTATATAGCCTCATTACTACCTGTATATAGTCTCATTACTACCTGGTACTTCCTGTATATAGTCTCATTACTACCTGGTACTTCCTGTATATAGCCTCATTACTACCTGGTACTTCCTGTATATAGCCTCATTACTACCTGGTACATCCTGTATATAGCCTCATTACTACCTGGTACTTCCTACTTTCAATGTACTTTGTATCATTTACTCAAGTGTTTATTTTATTTAGTCATTTTCCTGTCTGCATTTGTAATCCTCATTACTACCTGGTACTTCCTGTATATAGTCTCATTACTACCCAGTACGTCCTGTATATAGTCTCATTACTACCTGGTACGTCCTGTATATAGCCTCATTACTACCTGGTACTTCCTGTATATTGTCTCATTACTACCTGGTACGTCCTGTATATAGTCTCATTACTACCTGGTACGTCCTGTATATAGCCTCATTATAGCCTCATTACTACCTGGTACGTCCTGTATATAGTCTCATTACTACCTGGTACGTCCTGTATATAGTCTCATTACTACCTGGTACTTCCTGTATATAGTCTCATTACTACCTGGTACGTCCTGTATATAGTCTCATTACTACCTGGTACTTCCTGTATATAGTCTCATTACTACCTGGTACGTCCTGTATATAGTCTCATTACTACCTGGTACTTCCTGTATATAGCCTCATTACTACCTGGTTCTTCCTGTATATAGTCTCATTACTACCTTGTACTTCCTGTATATAGTCTCATTACTACCTGGTACTTCCTATATATAGCCTCATTACTACCTGGTACGTCCTGTATATAGCCTCATTACTACCTGTATATAGTCTCATTACTACCTGGTACTTCCTGTATATAGTCTCATTACTACCTGGTACTTCCTGTATATAGCCTCATTACTACCTGGTACTTCCTGTATATAGCCTCATTACTACCTGGTACATCCTGTATATAGCCTCATTACTACCTGGTACTTCCTACTTTCAATGTACTTTGTATCATTTACTCAAGTGTTTATTTTATTTAGTCATTTTCCTGTCTGCATTTGTAATCCTCATTACTACCTGGTACTTCCTGTATATAGTCTCATTAATACCTGGTACTTCCTGTATATAGTTGTTTATTTTATTGTTTTACTATTTCCTTTTTTTGTGCAAATTGTTCTTACTTTTCAACTCTGCATTGTTGGTTAAGGGCTCGTTAGTAAGCATTTCACGGTAAAGTCTACACCTGTTGTATTTGACGCATGTGACAAAATTGGATTGGATTTAATAGATTACTTCAAACAGAAATGGATCGTATCAGGGTCGTAGAAATCAGGTGGAAGAAAATTAAATCATTTTCCGTTCCGAAACGTTTTGCTACGGTGTGCACTAATGAATACGACCCAGTGTAAATCAGAGATTAGCAGACAGTCCTCTCTGTGTTACTCTGTAGGGTTTGGTTGGCCAGAAGCAGGACCTCCTCTCGTCCTCTAAGGACATTGAGGCTTTCCTGAAGAAGCTGGGGGACAGTCTGATCTGGGAGATCCAGAGGAAGGTGAGCCACATGGTCACGAAGGTCCACACGGAGTGCTCCATGAGGTGCCGTTGCCTCCAGGATGGCATGGACGAGCTCAGCGCTCCCCAGAAGGTGAGGATGAAAACAAGTTCATTACAGGGATATTTGAGTTATTCGGATCCTACAGTACCAGTCAAAAGTTTGGAAACATTTACTCATTCAAGGGTTTTTCTTTATTTTTACTATTTTCTACATTGTAAAATAATATTTAAGACATCAAAATTATGAAATAACACATATGGAATCATGTAGTAACCAATATATATTTGTGTTTACTGTATATAGTCTCATTACTCATTGGTTTAGTATCATGGAGTAACTACAATGTTGTTGATCCGTCCTCACTTTTCTCCTATAACAGCCATTAAACTCTGTTTTAAAGTCACCATTGGCCTCATGGTGAAGTCCCTGAGTGGTTTCCTTCCTCTCCGGCAACTGAGTTAGGAAGGACGCCTGTATCTTTGTAGTGCCTGGGTGAATTGATACACCATCCAAAGTGTAATTAATAACTTCACCATGCTCAAAGGCATATTCAATGTCTGCTTTTTTTATTGTTACCCATCTACCAATAGGTGCCCTTCTTTGTGAGGCATTGGAAAACCTCCCTGGTCTTTGTGGTTGAATCTATTTGAAATTCACTGCTCGACTGAGGGACCGTACAGATAATTGTATTTGTGGAGTACAGGGATGAGGTAGTCATTAAAAAATCAAGTTAAACACAATTATTGCACACAGAGTGAGTCCATGTGACTTGTTAAGCACGTTTTACTCCTGAACTTATTTAGCCTTGCAACAACAAAGGAGTTGAATACTTATTGCCTTTAATTTTTAATTAATTTGTAAAAATGTCTGAAAACATAATTCCACGTTGACATTATGGGGTATTGTGTGTAAGTCAGTGACACAACATTTTTAATTTAATCAATTTTAGTATTCACACCCATTTACCTTTTCCACATTTTGTTGTGTTAGTCTGAATTTAAAATGTATTAAATTAAACATTTTGTTGTGTTAGTCTGAATTTAACATGTATTAAATTAAACATTTTGTTGTGTTAGTCTGAATTTAACATGTATTAAATTAAACATTTTGTTGTGTTAGTCTGAATTTAACATGTATTAAATTAAACATTTTGTTGTGTTAGTCTGAATTTAACATGTATTAAATTAAACATTTTGTTGTGTTAGTCTGAATTTAACATGTATTAAATTAAACATTTTGTTGTGTTAGTCTGAATTTAACATGTATTAAATTAAACATTTTGTTGTGTTAGTCTGAATTTAACATGTATTAAATTAAACATTTTGTTGTGTTAGTCTGAATTTAACATGTATTAAATTAAACATTTTGTTGTGTTAGTCTGAATTTAACATGTATTAAATTAAACATTTTGTTGTGTTAGTCTGAATTTAACATGTATTAAATTAAACATTTTGTTGTGTTAGTCTGAATTTAACATGTATTAAATTAAACATTTTGTTGTGTTAGTCTGAATTTAACATGTATTAAATTAAACATTTTGTTCACTGGCCTATACACAATACCTCATAATGTGCAATGTTTTTAAAAATGTTTCCACATGAATACTATCTATCTATCTACCAGACATGACCAAAAGTATGTGGACACCTCCTCATCGAATATCTCATTCCAAAATCATGGGCATTAATATGGATATGTCGCCCCTACTGCTATAACAGGAAGGCTTTCCTCTAGATGTTGGAACATTCCTGCTATAACAGCCTCCACTCTTCTGGGAAGGCTTTCCACTAGATGTTGGAACATTGCTACTATAACAGCCTCCACTCTTCTGGGAAGGCTTTCCACTAGATGTTGGAACATTGCTGCTATAACAGCCTCCATTCTTCTGGGAAGGCTTTGCACTAGATGTTGGAACATTGCTGCTATAACAGCCTCCACTCTTCTGGGAAGGCTTTCCACTAGATGTTGGAACATTGCTGCTATAACAGCCTCCACTCTTCTGGGAAGGCTTTCCACTAGATGTTGGAACATTGCTGCTATAACAGCCTCCACTCTTCTGGGAAGGCTTTCCACTAGATGTTGGAACATTGCTGCTATAACAGCCTCCACTCTTCTGGGAAGGCTTTGCACTAGATGTTGGAACATTGCTGCTATAACAGCCTCCACTCTTCTGGGAAGGCTTTCCACTAGATGTTGGAACATTGTTGCTATAACAGCCTCCACTCTTCTGGGAAGGCTTTCCACTAGATGTTGGAACATTGCTGCTATAACAGCCTCCACTCTTCTGGGAAGGCTTTCCACTAGATGTTGGAACATTCCTGCTATAACAGCCTCCACTCTTCTGGGAAGGCTTTCCACTAGATGTTGGAACATTGCTGCTATAACAGCCTCCACTCTTCTGGGAAGGCTTTCCACTAGATGTTGGAACATTGCTGCTATAACAGCCTCCACTCTTCTGGGAAGGCTTTCCACTAGATGTTGGAACATTGCTGCTATAACAGTCTCCACTCTTCTGGGAAGGCTTTCCACTAGATGTTGGAACATTCCTGCTATAACAGCCTCCACTCTTCTGGGAAGGCTTTCCACTAGATGTAGGAACATTGCTGCTATAACAGCCTCCACTCTTCTGGGAAGGCTTTCCACTAGATGTAGGAACATTGCTGCTATAACAGCCTCCACTCTTCTGGGAAGGCTTTGCACTAGATGTTGGAACATTGCTGCTATAACAGCCTCCACTCTTCTGGGAAGGCTTTCCACTAGATGTTGGAACATTGCTGCTATAACAGCCTCCACTCTTCTGGGAAGGCTTTCCACTAGATGTTGGAACATTGCTACTATAACAGCCTCCATTCTTCTGGGAAGGCTTTCCACTAGATGTTGGAACATTGCTGCTATAACAGCCTCCACTCTTCTGGGAAGGCTTTCCACTAGATGTTGGAACATTGCTGCTATAACAGCCTCCACTCTTCTGGGAAGGCTTTGCACTAGATGTTGGAACATTGCTGCTATAACAGCCTCCACTCTTCTGGGAAGGCTTTGCACTAGATGTTGGAACATTGCTGCTATAACAGCCTCCACTCTTCTGGGAAGGCTTTGCACTAGATGTTGGAACATTGCTGCTATAACAGCCTCCACTCTTCTGGGAAGGCTTTGCACTAGATGTTGGAACATTGCTGCTATAACAGCCTCCACTCTTCTGGGAAGGCTTTCCACTAGATGTTGGAACATTGCTGTGGGGAATTAAAATGAATGAGAAATAAAGTTGATTTTGGTTGCATATGACCTCGACACCACTGGCTGTGGCCTCCAATAGGCACCACTGGTTATTTTACTAAGAGATATGAAGTCAAGAAGCTACTATCTACCAGAAAACTCTAGCTAGCTACATTGACTATGTTCACAATGTAAACAATAGCAACATGTTAAAGGATAATTATGTAGTACAACCACTAGCAATGATTTAAGAGCACTTAGGGAAAACTGGAACCAAGCTGTACATAATGGATGCAGATGGTACAGTAGGGGATGTGATGGAAGAAGTACCCAATCGTTATACTTGAGTAAAAGTAAATACCCCTTAATAGAAAATGACAAGTAAAATACTACTTAAGTAAAAGTCTAAAAGTATTTTGTTTTAAATATACTTAAGTATCAAAAGTATATAAATTGCTAAAATATACTTAAGTATCAAAATAATTTAAAATTCCTTATATTAAGCAAACCAGACAGCACAATGTGTTTTTTAAAATGTATTTACAGATAGCCAGGGGCACACTCCAACACCCAGACATTATTTACAAAGAAGCATGTGAGTCCGCCAGATCAGAGGCAGTAGGGATGACCAAGGATGTCCTCTTGATAAGTGTGTGAATTGGACCATTTTCCTGTCCTGCTAAGCATTCAAAATGTAATGCGATCTCGCTAGCGCGTGCTTGGCTCTCCCCATTTCCTTGTTTGTTCTGCCCACTATGATTAATTTGCTCCCATTGGAAACGACAGGCTGTGGTCTATCTTGGGTTAGTTATAAAAAGTATTCAGCTGAAATAACATTAACCCAACTGTTTATTATTATCTTGTTGCAACTGGTATTGTATCAAACCTGTATTAAGATATTGCATCCACTGTTACCTCATCCTTCTTGGAAATTCAATTCACTTCATGTGTGTTGATGAAGTTTTACATACAAGACACATAACAACAGAACACTAAAATATGTTGGCTAAAGTATAAATATATATCCTGCTACTCTAATGAAATGCATTGATTCATTCAAGGTCCACACTGAGATGAAGAAACATGTAGATGGCAGTAAAAGCCCAGTTGACTTCCTGAAGGGGGAGAGGCGTCTGCACAGAGAGGCTGAGAAGGTAATGCATGTTCTGCTCTTTTCATCATCCTCATTTAGCCTCAGTCGAACAGTCTGTTGTTCTTTAATCAATAGATGTTATTCTGTTTGACCAGAAGACCCCTTTGGAAATAACCCACAGATGTAAGTTCAACGTCCAGTTGAGGACCTGTGAGGCGTTTGTTTCTCCAACTAGACACTCTAATGTACTTGTCCTCTTGCTCAGTTGTGCACCGGGGCCTCCCACTCCTCTTTCTATTCTGGTTAGAGCCAGTGTGCGCTGTTCTGTGAAGGGAGTAGTACACAGAGTTGTACGAGATCTTCAGTTTCTTGGCAATTTCTCGCATGGAATAGCCTTCATTTCTCAGAACAAGAATAATCTGACAAGTTTCAGAAGAAAGTTATTTGTTTCTGGCTATTTTGAGCCTGTAATCAAACCCGGAAATGCTGATGCTCCAGATACTCAACTAGTCTAAATAAGCAGGTTTTATTGCTTATTTTTTCTTTATTTTGTATTTATTTATTTCACCTTTATTTAACCAGGTAGGCCAGATCACCTTTATTTAAACAGGTAGACCAGATCACCTTTATTTAACCAAGTAGGCCAGATCACCTTTATTTAACTAGGCAAGTCAGTATTTCTACATGATGAAGTGCAAGTAAAAATACTGGTCTGCAAAAAAGTAAATAAAACCAATATGGGGATGAGGTAAGTAGATTGGGTGGGCTATTTACAGATGACTTTTTGCAAATCCAATCAGTTTTCCACATAGATTCAAAGTCATCAAATTTAATTTTGGGTTTGAAATGACGTGGAAACAATGTTGATTCAACCACTTTTTGTCCAGTGCCCATATGCCTTTTGGCAGACACTTCTATCCAAAGCATTTACAGTCATGTGTATATACATTTATATATATACACATTTTACGTATGGGGGGCCCTGGAACTCACAACCCAGCCATTGCAAGTGCCATGGTCTATCAACTATACAGGACCACAATGTATTTCATATTTTTGTACCTGGACCAGGTCCTGGAGCCAGTGGACTGGTCAGCCCAGTATAGAGAGTCCATCTCCCTGGGTCAGTACGTAGAGGACCTGATGTCCGGCATTGACATCCGCAGGATGGGCACCGTGAGAGGGAAGAGCCTGGTCAAGAACATCTCTCAGGACCTCAAGGCTTGGAGGTACAGAATAAGAAGAAAATATGTGTTTGAATTTATAATTGTCGTTTGTTTCATTCGTATATTAAAATGTGTGAATTTTTGAAATAATTCCACCTCCCTGCCAGTGATACTCTGTAATGCTTTTAAATTGTGCAGTAAATACACATTTTTTTTTCTCTCTCTCTCTCTCTCTCTCTATCAGGTCTGGGAGGACCAGCTTTGACCCGATGGCCTACAGGAGTTTGGACGTGATGCTGACCAAGACAGCCTCCCTGGTGGAGCAGGGCGAGGACGACTCAGATGACTCAGACTCTGACACCTGCCTCAGCTGGGAGACACACAGCACTTCTGAAGAGGAAGGGGCCACCGGAGACACCAAACAGAAAGCTTGAGTATACAGTATACGCCAAATATACCACTATGTCCAGTTGTCAGACAAGAGATATTAAATACACTATCTCTATTTTGTCAAACGGTCTCTGTCCCTTTTCTTCCTGGTATTCATCAAATGGCAATTCAGTACCTCATAAATTAAATTGGTTTGTGTCATAGCACCCCCTGGTGGTCATAGTAAAACTCATGTGTCAGTTTAGTTATCACTGTCAATTCATCATACCAGTGACAATTGGTAAAACTCCATAACATGTTGTAAGCATGTATGAGCCTTTATGTCTAATAATAACGCTATACAACAAGCAAATTGTCAAAGAAACCGTCTTCGCTATATTGGCACCCATAGGTGTTAGGCTGCTTTAGTTTTCCAGATTTTTTATTTACCTTTACTTAACTAGGTAAGTCAGACAAATTCTTATTTACGATGACGTCTTACCCCGGCCAAACCTGACGATGCTGGGCCAATTGAGCGCCGCCCTATGGGACTCCCATCACGGCTGGATGTGATACAGCCTGGATTCAAACCAGGGACTGTAGTAACGCCTCTTGCACTGACATGCAGTGCCTTAGACCGCTGCGTCACACGGGAGCACAAATGATCGATCTCCAGTACCAGTCAAAAGTTTGGACACACCTATTCATTCAATGGTTTTTCTTTTCTACATTGTAGAACAATAGTGCAGATATAAAACTATGTAATAACACATATGGAATCATATAGTAAACAAAAAAAGTGTTAAACAAATCAAAATATATTTTATATTTGAGATTCTTCAAAGTAGCCACCCTCTGCCTTGATTACAGCTTTGCACACTCTTGGCATTCTCTCAACCAGTTTAATGAGGTAGTCACCTAGAATGCATTTCAATTAACAGGTGTGCCTTGTTGAAAGTACATTTGTGGAATTCCTTTCCTTCATAATACATTTGAGACAATCAGTTGTGTTGTGACAAGATAGGGGTGGTATACAGAAAATAGCACTATTTGGTTAAATACCAAGTTCATATTACGACAAGAACAGTTCAAATAAGCAAAGAGAAAAGACAGTCCATCATTACTTTAAGACATGATCAGTCAACCTGGAAAATGTCAAAAATGTTGAACGTTTTTTTAAGTGCAGTCGCAAAAACCCATCATGTGCTATGATAAAACTGACTCTCATGAAGCCCGCCGCAGGAAAGGAAGACTCAGAGTTACCTCTGCTGTAGAGGATACGTTCATTAGAGTTACCAGCCTCAGATTGCAGCCCAAATAAATGCTCCAGAGTTCAAGTAACCAATACATCTGAAAATCAACTGTTTAGAGGAGACTGCTTGAATCAGGCCTTCATGGTCAAATTGCTGTAAAAGAAACAACTACTAAAGGACACCAATAATAAGAAGAGACTTGCTTGGGCCAAGAAACACGAGCAATGGACATTAGACAGGTGTAAATCTGTCATTTGGTCTGATGAGTCCAAAAGTTCGATTTTTGTTTCCAACCGCTGTGTCAGTGTGAGCCGCGGAGTGGGTGAACATATCTCTGTATGTGTGGTTCCCACCTTGAAGCATGGAAGTGGAGGTGTGATGTTGTGGGGGTGCGTCGCTGGTGACACTGTCTGTAATTTATTTATAATTCACACTTAACAAGCATGGCTACCAGAGCATTTTGCAGCAATACGCCATCCCATCTGGTTTGCTCTTAGTGGGACTATCATTTGTTTATCAACAGGAAAACGACCCAAAACACCTCCAGGCTGTGTAAGGGCTATTTGACCAAGAAGGAGAGTGATGGAGTGCTGCATCAGATGACCTGACCTCAACCCAATTGAGATGGTTTGGGATGAGTTGGACCACAGAGTGAAGGAAAAGCAGCCAACAAGTGCTCAGCATTTGTGGGAACTCCTTCAAGACTGTTGGAAAAGCATTCCTCATGAAGCTGGTTGAGAGAAAGCCAAGAGTGGGCAAAGCTGTCATCAAGGCAAAGGGTGGCTACTTTGAAGAATCTAAAATATATTTAGATATGTTTTACACTTTTTTTGGTTACTACATGATTCCATTTGTGTTATTTCATTGTTTTGATGTCTTCATTATTATTCTACTTATAAAAAAATAGTATAAATGAAGAAAAACCCTTGAATGAGTAGGTGTGTCCAAACATTTTTCTGTATGTCATGGGAGGAGCTGGTTTTCACATATTGGGTATATTTAGTTACTCTGAACATATTTCGATTTGTTGTCAATTCTTGCAATTTAATATACTTACTTTTATGTTCGGTGGCTGGACAGGCAAACGCCGCCGAGTACTAAACTGTAAACCAATCAAAACTCATGATGAGTACTTTCAAAGCTTTTTATAACTAACCCAAGACAGGCAGAACAAGCACAGAGGTGAGCTGAACCCAGCACGAACTAGTGAGATCCTATTGGCGCGTTCTAGCATGTATTTGCATATTTGCAGTCCACTCTGTTAGTTACAGATTCTAGTTTTGGAAACAGAAAACTGTATGGAGGTTAAATGTTTCATTGATGAGAAAATGTGCAGAATGTCAGCCAAAATCCATCTCGCGGCATCTTGTCCCACGACCTGCCACTGGGCTTCCTCTCACTACCATATTTGGTAGTACCATCTTCTCCCACTGCCGGCCACTAGGCATATTTCGTAGCGAGTGGAAACGTCCCATTGAAACATCCGCTGAAATATCTGTCTCGTTGTTCTCTGTGGTACTATCATCTTCTATGGTATTACAGCGGCCCGCAAACAACTAAAGTTGCGTGCCGCCACCTACTGGATGGGGGGAAACTGACCAACTTTAACATAAAATAAAACTGTGCTCCTCCAGTCGGATTCAAGTTTCTATTCAGATCCCTACACATGCTCAGGAACCTGGGAGGGGGGAACCTCTTCATTCACTACTCCCTGTAACATTCTGGCTGCTGTGTCCTGGAGATCCAGAAATCTTTTTTTCCGTCTTCACAATGTCTTCTTTGATATTTTGATCCCTTTGTGTCAAAATGCAAGCTGAGATCTCCTGCTAAATATGACTTAAACATAAGCCTATGCAACATTAACCAATTAAAAACAGTTCTGTAGCAATGATGTTTGTCCAGTAGTAGGCTATAGATCCAATACATTATCCCTGCATATTGGCTATACTCAGTAGGCTATAGACCCAATACATTATCCCTGCATATTGGCTATACTCAGTAGGCTATAGACCCAATACATTATCCCTGCATATTGGCTATACTCAGTAGGATATAGACCCAATACATTATCCCTGCATATTGGCTATTCTCAGTAGGCAATAGGCCCAATACATTATCCCTGCATATTGGCTATGCTCAGTAGGCAATAGACCCAATACATTATCCCTGCATATTGGCTATGCTCATTAGGCTATAGACCCAGTACATTATCCCTGCATATTGGCTATGCTCATTAGGCTATAGACCCAATACATTATCCCTGCATATTGGCTATTCTCAGTAGGCTATAGACCCAGTACATTATCCCTGCATATTGGCTATACTCAGTAGGCTATAGACCCAATACATTATCCCTGCATATTGGCTATACTCAGTAGGCTATAGACCCAGTACATTATCCCTGCATATTGGCTATGCTCAGTAGGCAATAGATCCAATACATTATCCCTGCATATTGGCTATGCTCATTAGGCTATAGACCCAATACATTATCCCTGCATATTGGCTATACTCAGTAGGCTATAGACCCAATACATTATCCCTGCATATTGGCTATGCTCAGTAGGCTATAGACCCAATACATTATCCCGGCATATTGGCTATGCTCATTAGGCAATAGACCCAATACATTATCCCTGCATATTGGCTATGCTCAGTAGGCTATAGACCCAATACATTATCCCTGCATATTGGCTATGCTCATTAGGCTATAGACCCAATACATTATTACTGCATATTGGCTATGCTCAGTAGGCTATAGACCCAATACATTATCCCTGCATATTGGCTATGCTCAGTAGGCTATAGACCCAATACATTATCCCTGCATATTGGCTATACTCAGTAGGCTATAGACCCAGTACATTATCCCTGCATATTGGCTATGCTCAGTAGGCAATAGACCCAATACATTATCCCTGCATATTGGCTATGCTCATTAGGCTATAGACCAAATACATTATCCCTGCATATTGGCTATACTCAGTAGGCTATAGACCCAATACATTATCCCTGCATATTGGCTATGCTCATTAGGCTATAGACCCAATACATTATCCCTGCATATTGGCTATTCTCAGTAGGCTATAGACCCAATACATTATCCCTGCATATTGGCTATACTCAGTAGGCTATAGACCCAATACATTATCCCTGCATATTGGCTATGCTCAGTAGGCTATAGACCCAATACATTATCCCTGCATATTGGCTATGCTCATTAGGCAATAGACCCAATACATTATCCCTGCATATTGGCTATGCTCAGTAGGCTATAGACCCAATACATTATCCCTGCATATTGGCTATGCTCATTAGGCTATAGACCCAATACATTATCACTGCATATTGGCTATGCTCAGTAGGCTATAGACCCAATACATTATCCCTGCATATTGGCTATGCTCAGTAGGCTATAGACCCAATACATTATCCCTGCATATTGGCTATGCTCATTAGGCTATAGACCCAATACATTATCCCTGCATATTGGCTATTCTCAGTAGGCTATAGACCCAATACATTATCCCTGCATATTGGCTATGCTCAGTAGGCTATAGACCCAATACATTATCCCTGCATATTGGCTATTCTCAGTAGGCTATAGACCCAATACATTATCCCTGCATATTGGCTATGCTCAGTAGGCTATAGACCCAATACATTATCCCTGCATATTGGCTATGCTCAGTAGACTATAGACCCAATACATTATCATTGCATATTGGCTATACTCATTAGGCTATAGACCCAATACATTATCCCTGCATATTGGCTATGCTCAGTAGGCTATAAACCCAATACATTATCCCTGCATATTGGCTATGCTCAGTAGGCTATAAACCCAATACATTATCCCTGCATATTGGCTATGCTCAGTAGGCTATAAACCCAATACATTATCCCTGCATATTGGCTATGCTCAGTAGGCTATAAACCCAATACATTACAGTGGTAATATGTAGTTTGTTGTTTTGCTTGTGAGACAGCTGAGTGAGCAAAATAAATAGCTTTTTTCCCTGATGGTCTGCATCTGATGGTCAGTCTGAGGGAGGGAGGGGGCAGCAGTGAGGCTGCCTCTCACCTGACTCACCGTCCCTCTGCCCTCCTTCCCTCTGCTGAGAAAAGGGGACACAGTCTTCCAGCTGATGTTTAGTCTGAGGGAGGGAGGGAGGGGGCAGCAGTGAGGCTGCCTCTCACCTGACTCACCGTCCCTCTGCCCTCCTTCCCTCTGCTGAGAAAAGGGGACACAGTCTTCCAGCTGATGGTCAGTCTGAGGGAGGGAGGGAGGGGGCAGCAGTAAGGCTGCCTCACCTGACTCACCGTCCCTCTGCTCTCCCTCCCTCCGTTGAGAAAAGGGGACACAGTCTTCCAGCTGATGGTCAGTCTGAGGGAGGGAGGGGACAGCGGTGAGGCTGCCTCTCACCCGACTCACCGCCCCTCTGCTGAGAAAAGGGGACACAGTCTTCCAGCTGATGGCGAAACTCAAATCACACTGCATTATTTCTGTCTCATGCACCAATTCATGTTGTTACTCCTATGATCAGAGAAAGTGAAATATTCCTTGATATTAAAAAAGTCCCAAGCTGCTAATAATAACAAATGCAAGCTTATCGGAAACACTTTGTTAGACTCATTCACTACAGCTGCAGTGCTGGTTGCAGTTAGCGGAAGTACAGAGAAGGAAGCTTATGGCTTATAAAAGTGTTGAACAACAGAAGCTGAATAACAACTTAAACATAAACTCATTGTGTTTGTTGAGTCTCAGGTTTTAAACCTTTTGAAATCTCTGAAGTATCAACTTTGCTGTGTGTTCCTTCTTTTTACCGTCTATGGCAGACATGGTGATCGTAGCTATCTGATTGGCCAGCGGTAGACCTATAGGTGAGTTTGATTTGCTCTCTGGGCCTGCCGGGTAGATGGAGTACTACCTTCAGAAACATGAAATGGTTCAAAATGGGAACACTTTGCCTTCATGGTACCAGGGCTGCTGAATCAAGTCCCACCAACATCACAAAACAAATAAAAAATATATAAACTCAGCAAAAAAAGAAACGTCCTCTCACTGTCAACTGTGTTTATTTTCAGCAAACTAAACGTGTAAATATTTGTATGAACATAAGATTCAACAACCGAGACATAAAAAGAACAAGATCCAAAAGACATGTGACAGAAACAGAAATGGAATAATGTGTCCCTGAACAAAGGGAGGGTCAAAAGTAACAGTCAGTATCTGGTGTGGCCACCAGCTGCATTAAGTACTGCAGTGCATCTCCTCATGGACTGCACCAGATTTGCCAGTTCTTGCTGTGAGATGTTACCCCAGTCTTCCACCAAGGCACCTGCAAATTCCCGGACATTTCTGGGGGGAATGCCCTAGCCCTCACCCTCCGATCCAACAGGGCAATGGTGTGCTCAATGGGATTGAGATCCGGGCTCTTCGCTGGCCATGGCAGCACACTGACATTCCTGTCTTGCAGGAAATCACGCACAGAACGAACAGTATGGCTGGTGACATTGTCATGCTGGAGTGTCATGTCAGGATGAGCCTACAGGAAGGGTACCACATGAGGGAGGAGGATGTCTTCCCTGAAACGCACAGCGTTGAGATGACCTGTAATGACGACAAGCTCAGTCCACACACCGCCCCAGACCATGACGGACCCTCCACCTCCAAATCGATCCTGCTCCAGAGTACAGGACACCGTGTAACACTCATTCCTTCGACGATAAACGCGGACCCGCCCATCACCCCTGGTGAGACAAAACCGCGACTCGTTAGTGAAGAGCACTTTTTGCCAGTCCTGTCTGGTCCAGCGACGGTGGGTTTGTGCCCATAGGCGACGTTGTTGCCGGTGATGTCTGATGAGGACCGGCCTTACAACAGGCCTACAAGCCCTCAGCCAGCCTCTCTCAGCCTATTGCGGACAGTCTGAGAGCTAATGGAGGGATTGTGGATTCCTGTTGTAACTCAGGCAGTTGTTGTTGCCATCCTGTACCTGTCCCGCAGGTGTGATGTTCGGATGTACCGATCCTGTGCAGGTGTTGTTACACATGGTCTGCCACTGCGAGGACGATCAGCTTTCCGTCCTGTCTCCCTGTAGCACGGTCTTAGGCATCTCACAGTACGGACATTGCAATTTATTGCCCTGGCCACATCTGCAGTCCTCATGCCTCCTTGCAGCATGTCTAAGACACGTTCACGCAGATGAGCAGGGACCCTGGGCATCTTTCTTTTGGTGTTTTTCAGAGTCAGTAGAAAGGCCTCTTTAGTGTCCTAACTTTTCATAACTGTGACCTTAATTGCCTACCGTCTGTAAGCTCTTAGTGTCTTGACGACCGTTCCACAGGTGCATGTTCATTAATTGTCTATATATATTTTTTTATTTTGACCTTTATTTTGTTCATTGAACGAGCATGGGAAACAGTGTTTAAACCCTTTACAATGAAGATGTGTGAAGTCATTTTTTTTTTTTTTTTTTTTGAAAGACAGGGTCCTGAAAAAGGAATGTTTCACTCATCACAGCCGGCCCACTCATCACAGCTGGCCCACTTATTACAGCCGACCCACTCATCACAGCCGGCCCACTCATCACAGCTGGCCCACTTATTACAGCCGACCCACTCATCACAGCTGGCCCACTCATTACAGCTGGCCCACTCATCACTGCTGGCCCACTCATCACAGCTGGCCCACTCATTACAGCTGGCCCACTCATTACAGCCGGTCCACTCATTACAGCTGGCCCACTCATCACAGCCGGCCCACTCATCACAGCTGGCCCACTTATTACAGCCGACCCACTCATCACAGCTGGCCCACTCATTACAGCTGGCCCACTCATCACTGCTGGCCCACTCATCACAGCTGACCCACTCATTAGGCAGGATTAGGCGGCTGCCTGTGGCGGCAGATTTGCTAAACTGAATATGACCCACCAACAACACAAAAAACCTCACATACTTCAAGTATATATCTGTCAATTTTTGACAAGCTGATCATAGCGAAAAATGTAATACTTCTGCATTTCTTGCTGTGTAAATTTACACCATTGTTTGTAAATCTCAATTGTCAGTAGACACCACATTTGTTTATTTTCTCCAGAAACGGTATAAATGTACTTTCCATCTCAGCCTATCACAATAATGAAAACAAAATGTCAAGAAAACTGTAGGCAATTACACCATGATTTATTATTACCGTCACAGCCGGTCCATTCATTACAGCTGGCCCACTCATTACAGCCGGTCCATTCACTACAGCTGGCCCACTCATTACAGCCGGTCCATTCATTACAGCTGGCCCACTCATCACAGCCGGCCCATTCATTACAGCTGGCCCACTCATTACAGCCGGTCCATTCATTACAGCTGACCCATTCATTACAGCCGGTCCATTCATTACAGCTGGCCCACTCATTACAGCCGGTCCATTCATTACAGCTGGCCCACTCATTACAGCCGGTCCATTCATTACAGCTGGCCCACTCATTACAGCCGACCCATTCATTACAGCCGGCCCACTCATCACAGCCGGCCCATTCATTACAGCTGGCCCACTCATTACAGCCGGTCCATTCATTACAGCCGGCCCATTCATTACAGCTGGTCCACTCATTACAGCCGGTCCACTCATTACAGCTGGCCCATTCATTACAGCTGGTCCATTCATTACAGCTGGCCCACTCATTACAGCTGGTCCATTCATTACAGCTGGCCCACTCATTACAGCCGGCCCATTCATTACAGCTGGTCCATTCATTACAGCTGGCCCACTCATTACAGCTTGTCCACTCATTACAGCTGGTCCACTCATTACAGCCGGCCCACTCATTACAGCCGGTCCACTCATCACAGCCGGCCCATTCATTACAGCTGACCCACTCATCACAGCCGGCCCACTCACCACAGCCGGCCCACTCACCACAGCCGGCCCACTCATCACAGCTGACCCACTCATCACAGCCGGCCCACTCATCACAGCTGGCCCACTCATCACAGCTGACCCATTCATTACAGCCAGTCAGCCATATCAGCTACGTTTTTTTAAAGGCAATAAATGAGGCTGAATGAACTGTTTCGCTGCCAGACAAGGCTCCGCTGAAAGCCAGGTGTAGCAGTGGTAAGGTGTTGGGACTCTGCTGTTGAAAGCACTGAGCTAGGCTGGAACACCTGCATTTTGGAGCTGCCTTACTCAAGAAAACAAAAAAAGAGACCATGTGTGTATGCAGCTCTATAAAATGGAATGATATATAATTTCTGTTCATTGTTTGCAAACTGATATGTGAGACGAATTAATGACAAAATAACATGCAAAACAGTCAAGCTACACCCCAAAGAATATTTATGTATATTTAAGTATTTAATTTTTTCACCTGCCCTGAATGACGGGTCGCCACGGGTGTAAAAACATTGCTAATAGGCTTGTGATTACTCCTGACAAAGTTGGGTAGCTGATATTCAGAGCTTAAATAGCTACATTGATTAGTCACCGGAATCAGGGCTAATAAAGCCAATGCAACGGCCTCCTTTACGAATGGTGGGCCTACCACATGGATGGGCATTCATAAAAATACATTGTGGCAGACATGGTAAGCTACACCCAGTGAGGATGGGCCGATGTCTTTTTTTTGGTCCCGTCCAGACCTGACATATTTCCTGGTGTTTTACAAATGGTAGGCATTCATACATGTCAGGCAACACTGTAGGCTACACCTCAGTAAGCACTGGATGACGCCTTTTACAAGTCTTTTTTAGGTGCAGTCCCAATTTCCACGGACATTAGACGTCTATGTTTGGTTCAGATTTTGTCCGGTCTGGACCAATCTTGTTTTGGCCCAAACAACTTTTCAACTTTTATTCAGAACCCAAAATTTGCCTCATTTCAACAACTGGAAAATACATAATTTCATTATCTGGGAAAGATACATATACAACTTTCATTCAGAATCAAAAATGAGTCTGATTTCAACGTCCGGAAAATACGTAATTTCATTGTCTGAAAAATAGACATTTCAGAACGTCTGGAAAAGATGCCCTTTCCACATCCTGGAAAAGACGTATTTTAAATTTACAGAAAATACTTATTTTCACTTTTCATTCTGAACCTAAATTTAACTTAATTTCAACGTCTAGATAATACGTCTGTTAGGCCTCTTCAACATCATTTTGCTAACTGGGACTATTCTAGTTTTGCCGGGGCTGCATGTTTTGGTCTCGCCTAGTGCAGAAGAATTGCAAGGACTGGCCCTGATTACTGTATGACAGAGGCATGAAACATTAGCGAATGGAATTAAACGGGTGGTTTAGCTTTCGTTCCAAATGCAATGTGATTCCACAAGAATACTGCCATTTTGCCAAGGCAGAGATGTGGCAGACTCCGAGATGCTCGTGGAGACCAGTGGAGGCATTAATTCTGGCCTGATGACAATCGCCAAATGTCATTACACTTTTTGGTCAAATCAAATCAAATGTATTTATATAGCCCTTCGTACATCAGCTGATATCTCAAAGTGCTGTACAGAAACCCAGCCTAAACCCCCAAACAGCAAGCAATGCAGGTGTAGAAGCACGGTGGCTAGGAAAAACTCCCTAGAAAGGCCAAAACCTAGGAAGAAACCTAGAGAGGAACCAGGCTATGTGGGGTGGCCAGTCCTCTTCTGGCTGTGCCGGGTGGAGATTATAACAGAACATGGCCAAGATGTTCAAATGTTCATAAATGACCAGCATGGTCCAATAATAATAAGGCAGAACAGTTGAAACTGGAGCAGCAGCACGACCCGGACTGTGTGGGGGCTGTGCTTTGGCAAAGTGGGTGGGGTTATATCCTTCCTGTTTGGCCCTGTCCGGGGGTGTCCTTGGATGGGGCCACAGTGTCTCCTGACCCCTCCTCTCTCAGCCTCCAGTATTTATGCTGCAGTAGTTTATGTGTCGGGGGGCTAGGGTCAGTTTGTTATATCTGGAGTACTTCTCCTGTCCTATTCGGTGTCCTGTGTGAATCTAAGTGTGCGTTCTATAACTTCTTCTAAACTGACTTGCCTAATTAAATAAAGGTAAAAAAATATATGTATAATAAAAAACGATCCACAGATAATGCTATCTCAATCGCACTCCACATTGCCCTTTCCGACTTGGACAAAAGGAACACTTATGTGAGAATGCTATTCATTGACTACAGCTCAGCGTTCAACACCATAGTACCCTCAAAGCTCATCACTAAGCTATGGACCCTGGGACTAAACATCTCCCTCTGCAACTGGATCCTGGACTTCCTGACGGTCCGCCCCCATGTGGTAAGCGGAGGCAACAATACGTCTGCCATGCTGATCCTCAACACTGAGGCCCTTCAGGGATGTGTGCTTAGTCCCCTCCTGTACTCCCTGTTCACCCCCGACTGCGTTGCCAAGCACAACTCCAACACCATCAGTAAGTTTTCTGATGACACAAAGGTGGTCGGCCTGATCACCGACAACGATGAGACAGCCTATAGGGAGGAGGTCAGAGACCTGGCAGTGTGGTGCCAGAACAACAACCTCTCCCTCTTTGTGATCAAGACAAAGGACTACAGGAAGAGGCGGGCCTAACACACCCCCATTAACATTGACAGGAGCTGTAATGGAGCACGTCGAGAGTTTCAAGTTCCTTGGTGTCCACATCACCAACAAACTATTATGGTCCAAACACACCAAGACAGTCATGAAGAGGGCACAACAGCACCTAATCCCCCTCAGGAGCTCAGGAGACTGAAAAGATTTGTCATGGGTCCCCAGATCCTCAAAAAGTTCTACAGCTGCACCATCAAGATCATCCTGACCGGTTGCATCACTTCCTGGTATGGCAACTGCTCGGCATCTGACTGAAAGGCGCCACAGAAGGCACAGCCCAGTACATCACTATTACATTGAACCCCCCCCCCCCCACTATTGTTTTTTTACACTGCTGCCACGCTGTTTATTATAGTCACATTATAGTCACTTCACTACATGTACAAATGACCTCAAATAACCTGTACCCACATAGACTCGGTACCCCCTGTATATAGCCTCATTATTGTTATTTTATTGTGTTCGTTTTTGTTATTTTTTTACTTGAGTTTTTTGGGTAATTATTTTCTTATCTCTTTCTTGAACTGCACTGTTGGTTAAGGGCTTGTAAGTAAGCATTTCACGGTCTACACTTGTTGTATTCGGCACATAAAGTATGATTTGATTTGAGTCATCAGTCCTGATATACCCCGAAGTAACATGTCCTTGTCTGTAGATGGAGCTATTGCAAAAGCATTGGAAGGCCTCAAATCACAACTTGTTATGATCTCGTAGAGCTGTGCCGTTCCAAGTCATGTAGCTCATAGCAAACCCCACTGGAAGTTTAGGAAAGAATCTGGAAGCAACAGGTTGTCCCAGGGGAGATGTTTTCTGTTGTTTTCTGTGGAACATTAGGGAAGCAATAGGTTGTCCCAGGGGAGATATTTTCTGTTGTTTTCTGTGGAACGTTAGGGGAGCAATAGGTTGTCCCAGGGCAGATGTTTTCTGTTGTTTTCTGTGGAACGTTAGGGAAGCAATAGGTTGTCCCAGGGCAGATGTGGTCTGGTATTTTCCATGTGTACGGTTATTCCCAGGCCCTCTAGCTGGGCTGGTCCACACATGCACACAGCATGGAAACTACACCACCTGGTAGGAATAGAGTGTGTGTGTGTGAAAGTGTGTGTGTGTGTGTGTGTGTGTGTGTGTGTGTGTGTGTGTGTGTGTGTGTGTGTGTGTGTGTGTGTGTGTGTGTGTGTGTGTGTGTGTGTGTGTGTGTGTGTGTGTGAAAGTGTGTGAAAGTGTGTGTGTGTGTGAAAGTGTGTGAAAGTGTGTGTGTGCGAGAGTGTGTGTGTGTGCGAGATTGTGTGTGGACTTACACTTGTATAAACACATTCCATATTAGGACCTTTGGACAAGTTGGGTCCAAAAACATGGTCCTTGTGAGGAAAACCACTGAAATAGCCTGGAAATAGCATGCTAATATGCCTGGTTTGAAAATCAAGTAAACCTTTCAGGGTCCTAAAAAGGTGGTATTTTTGTGTGTGTTTGAACTGCTATTTGTGTGAGAACTCTCAAGCGCCCCCTACGGAGAACATACAGTATTGCAGTATTTTCTCATTGGATGGCAGAGAACGTCAAGCGCCCCATATAGGAAACATATAGTACTGGAGTATTTTCTCATTGGATGGCAGAGAACATTATGATTTTTTGATTGGACCGTACAAGCTGGCTATATGAAATATTTGTGAAAAGATTAACTTTATTAACTTTATTGTGTGTTATTTTCCATGATTTAACAATGGAAATAAATCCCATGCTGCACTCGATGCCGGAATAACTTTTGAGGAGATTAACGCAGCGATAGCACAGCAAGGCCCCTGGGCCCGATGGATATGTATTAGAATTCTATAAGAAGTACTGCGCCTATCTTCTGTTGCGAATGTTTAAACAGCCAAAGAATAACTCCCACAAACACCGTATGAGGCCACCAAAGCACTGATGTCAAAAGAGATTCCATGGAGATGTTTGTCTTATCGTCCCGAGTCGTTGCTCCCCATAGAAAATAAGTTTTTTGACAAAGATGTTTGCAAACCGATTTAAATAATATATTTCTGACATCCTGACCAGACAGGTTTTATCCCAGGCCAACATGTACAGTTGAGGTTGGAAGTTTACAATCACCTTAGCCAAATACATTTTAACTCAGTTTTTCAAAATTCCTGATATTTAATCCTAGTAAAAATTCCCTGTCATACGTCACTGAGGATCACCACTTTATTTTAAGAATGTGAAATGTCAGAATAATACTAGAGCAAATTATTTATTTAAACTTTATTTCAATTTCTTTCATCACATTCCCAGTGGGTCAGAAGTTAACATACACTCAATTAGTATTTGGTAGCATTGCCTTTAAATTGTTTAACTTGGGTCAATGTTTCAGGTAGTCTTCCACAAGCTTTCCACAACAAATTGGGTGAATTTTGGCCCGTTCCTCCTGACAGAGCTGGAGAAACGGAGTCAGGTTTGTAGGGCTCTTTGCTCACACACACTTTTTCAGTTCTGCCCACAAAATGTTCTATAGGACTGAGGTCAGGGCTTTGTGATGGCCACTCCAGTACCTTGACGTTGTTGTCCTTAAGCCATTTTACCACAACTTTGGAAATATGCTTGGGGACATTGTCCATTTGGAAGACCCATTTGCGACCAATCCTTAACTTCCTGACTGATGTCTTGAGATGTTGCTTCAATATATCCACATAATGTTCCTACCTCATGATGCCATCTATTTTGTGAAGTGCACCAGTCCCTCCTGCAGCAAAGCACCCACACAACATGATGCTGCCACCCCCGTGCTTCACGGTTGGGATGGTGTTCATCGGCTTGCAAGCATCCCCCTTTTTCCTCCAAACATAACGATGGTCATTATGGCCAAACAGTTCTATTTTTGTTTCATCAGACCAGAGGACATTTCTCCAAAAAGTATGATCTTTGTCCCCATGTGCAGTTGCAAACCATAGTCTGGCTTTTTTTATGACGGTTTTGGAGCAGTGGCTAATTCCTTGCTGAGTGGCCTTTCAGGTTATGTCGATATAGAACTCATTT
This sequence comes from Oncorhynchus mykiss, assembly GCF_057628025.1. Taxonomy (NCBI): domain Eukaryota; kingdom Metazoa; phylum Chordata; class Actinopteri; order Salmoniformes; family Salmonidae; genus Oncorhynchus; species Oncorhynchus mykiss. Next base: position 84,570,474 of record NC_143028.1, read on the forward strand.
GACTGTGGATATAGATAGTTTTGTACCTGTTTCCTCCAGCATCTTCACAAGGTTCTTTTGCTGTTGTTTTGGGATTGATTTGCACTTTGCGCACCAAAGTACGTTCATCTCTAGGAGACAGAATGCGTCTCCTTCCTGAGCGGTATGAGGGCAGCGTGGTCCCATGGTATTTATACTTGCATACTACTGTTTGTACAGATGAACGTGGTACCTTCAGGCATTTGGAAATTGCTCCCAAGGATGAACCAGACTTGTGGAGGTCTACAGTTCTTTTCTGAAGTCTTGGCTGATTTCTTTTGATTTTCCCATGATATCAAGCAAAGAGGCACTGAGTTTGAAGGTAGGCCTTGAAATACATCCACAGGTACATCTCCAACTGAATGAAATGATGTCAATTAGTCTATAAGAAGCTTCTAAAGACATGACATCATTGTCTGGAATTTTCCAAGCTGTTTAAATGCACAGTCAAGTGAGTGTATGTAAACTTCTGACCCACTGGAATTGTGATACAGTGAACTATAAGTGAAATAATCTGTCTGTAAACAAATTTTGGAAAAATGACTTGTGTCATGCACAAAGTATATGTGCTAACTGACTTGCCAAAACTATAGTTTGTTAATTAACAAGAAATGTGTGGGTTGGTTGAAAAACGAGTTTTAGTGACTCCAACTAAGTGTATGTAAACTGTATAGTACAATTTCAGACTTATTTTCAACGTTATTTTTGGTAATAAAAAATACAAAATGTAACCTTCATTTAACAAGTCAGTTACGAACAAATTGTTATTCACAACACCGGCCGAACCCAGACAACCCTGGGCCAATTGTGCACCACCAAATGGGACTCCCAATCACGGCCGGTTGTGATACAGCCTGGAATCGATCCAGGGTGTCTGTAGTGAAGCCTCAAACACAGAGATGCAGTGCCTTAGACCGCTGCGCCACTCAGGAGCCTCCAACATAATGTATTGTATCATCCAGTCAACAATCTTCAAGCTGTTCCATGTCGAGTCAATCAGTTTGTTGGTCGGACTCTTTTCTTCCACACTGACTCAGGTCAGGGCCTTTCAGTCTATCAGTACCACTGGAGAATGTTGCCAGGCGTCCTCTTTAGTATCAGCATCAGATGGATATCAAGGTGCACCAACGATTGATAAATATAAATAAACCATTGTAAAGTAGTAATTGCATTAATACATACTTGTGGAAATATATAAATAAATAAAAATAACAGTAATAGTTATTTGTTTAGACAGAGTCAAGGATATGTTTTGTATAATTCTACAAAGTCAAACGTTTGCATATATAGTGTAGCATAGCTTGGTCATAGCTGCAGCTGGCTGTCCTATCTAGCTGATATTTCTCTGTCAAATCAGTTATGGCAAGATAGCAAGAGTCAGCAAGAACCAGTGTCTGGACTGTGCTTCTTTAGACACTCGTTCTACAACACTTTGAATCAAAAGTAGCTTTGCAATTTAGTTTCAACGTTTCATCACGTCATGTTACCGTGGAAACTATATTACGTGTTGATCTGTTTCACCTGTCTTTGTGGTTGTCTGCATCCCCCTCCAGGTGTTAGCCATCTTCCCCATTATCCCCTGTGTATTTATACCTGTGTTCTCTGTTTGTCTGTTGCCAGTTCAAGTCAACCAGCGTTTTGTGTTTCAGATCCTGTTTTTCCCTAGTCTCTCTTTTCTCATCCTCCTGGTTTTTGACCTTTGCCTGTCCTGACCCTGTACCCGCCTGCCTGACCACTACCTGACCCTGAGCCTGCCTGCCGTCCTGTACCTTTGCCTCTGCTCTGGATTATCGACCCCTGCCTGCCTTGTCCTGTCGTTTGCCTGCCCCTGTGGTTACAATAAACATGGTTACTTCACACAGACTGCACTTGTGACATATGGTCTGTGTGTATGCAAAAGACTGTATCGCGTCTAGCTTGGACTCCTCCCACCAAAGGCCCAACTTCCTGCCTTAATCCTGCTTTAATCCCAACACTAACACACGTCACAGTACAATGAATGTGCAAGAGGGAGAGCCATGAACTAAGGTACACTAATAACAACAGAATATATCAAATCAGGTAAGTATAAATACTAAAGGTACACAACATTTTATCACATAAATTCATATTTACATTGACATTTTACATTTGATAGTGCTTCCATGGTGCTCTGTATGTTTTATCCAATGTCTGACCGGCTTTAACACGGTGGATTTTTTCAACTGGGTTAAAGAACCTGACGGGTCACAGGAATTAAACACTATTATCCCATGATTCACTTCATGTCACTCAGTCACTCATGGTACCTCACTGAGAGTTACAGAGGCTGTGTCCCTATTATCCCATTACCCATGATTCACTTCATGTCACTCATGGTACCTCACTGAGAGTTACAGAGGCTGCATCACTATTATCCCATTACCCATGATTCACTTCATGTCACTCATGCTACCTCACTGAGAGTTACAGAGGCTATTATCCCATTACCCATGATTCACTTCATGTCACTCATGCTACCTCACTGAGAGTTACAGAGGCTGCATCCCAAATGGCACTGTACTCCTACGTACTGTAGTGCACTTATTTTGACCAGGGCCCATAGGGAATAGAATGGCATTCGGGACACAGTATACAATCAGTTTAGACACTCACTGTATTCACAAACTAGTGCATGCACAAGCTCTGGTTCGGTCGGCTTTGTCCTGGCAGTGATCATGTGTGCGTGTGTCCTTGTGTGTGCGCTGCCATGCTTGTGTGTGTGTGTGTTTGTGTGTGTGTGTGCTTGTGTGTGTGTTTTGTGCTTCTGTGTGTGCTTGTGTGTGTGTGTGTGTGTGTGTGAGTGTGTGTGTGTGTGTGTGTGTGTGTGTGTGTGTGTGTGTGTGTGTGTGTGTGTGTGTGTGTGTGTGTGTGTGTGTGTGTGTGTGTGTTGATTAGGGAGATTCCATCAAAGGCAGAACTCAGGTAAATTACAGGTAAACTGAAGGTCACGTCAGAACGTTGGCACAGACTGACACAAGTGCTCTGTGTGCAGTGGTGCAGCACGAATTGACCCTGTTCTGATACTGTTAATGTTACTGGTGGTAAATTAGTTCAATATGAAATGCTGCCAAGCTGATGCCTGCCAACAGAACAGGTGAACAGCTTAGTGAAAGAAGTTGTCGCCTGAAGACAACATCTGGGACTTCACCTTCTGGTTTTATACTTTCTTGTGCCACAAATCTCTTGCCATGCCATTATTGACAATGAAAGGGTTCCTGCGTGTGCGCAGGCGCATGCTTGTGTGGGTTCAGTGGAAGTACTACAACCGCAGGGCATGGTTCTGGAATGCGCCATGTTATTTGCAGAAGACAGACGGGAGTCGGGAGATGTAGCTGGAGGCTAGAGCAGGAGGTAGAGTTCAGCTGAATTACCTCTCTCCCTGTCACACAGGTAACACCTGAGACCACGAACCAGGATCTCTCTCTCTGATGGAGAAAATTCATAGATTGTTCTTCTTACATTTCAGTACCATCCAATCTCATCATTAAGCTTGAGGCCCTGGGTCTGAACCCCGCCCTGTGCAACAGAGTCCTGGACTTCCTGACTGGCCGCCACCAGGTGGTGAAATTAGGAAACAACACCTCCACTTCTCTGATCCTCAACACTGGGGCCCCACAAGGGTGCGTGCTCAGCCCCCTCCTGTACTCCCTGTTCACCTATGACTGTGTGGCCAAGCATTTCTCCAACTCAATCATCACGTTTGCAGACGACACAACAGAAGTAGGCTTGATTACCAACAATGATGAGACAGCCTACAGGGAGGAGGTGAGGCCCCTGGGAGTGTGGTGCCTGGAAAACAACTTCTCACTCAACGTCAACAAAACATAGGAGATGATTGTGGACTTCAGGAAACAGCTTAGGGAGCAGCCCCCTATCCACATCGACGGGACTGCAGTGGAGAAGGTGGAAAGCCTGAGGAGGCTGAAGAAATTTGGCTTGGCACCTAAAACCCTCACAAACTTTTACAGATGCACAATCGAGAGCATCCTGTCGGGCTGTATCACCGTCTGGTACAGCAACTGCACCGCCCGCAACTGCAGGGCTCTCCAGAGGGTGGTGCAGTCTGCCCAACGCATCAACAGTGACAAACTACTTGCCCTCCAGGACACCTACAGCACCCGATGTCACAGGAAGGCCAAAAAGAACAACAATCACTGGAGCCATTGCCTGTTCACACCGCTATCATCCAGAAGGCGAGGTCAGTACAGGTGCATCAAAGCTGGGACCGAGAGACTGAAAAACAGCTTCTATCTCAAGGCCATCAGACTGTTATAAATAGCCATCACTAGCACATTATGGGCTGCTGCCTATATAAATAGAGTTGAAATCACTGGCCACTATTCTATTCTACTGTATCTTAGTCTATGCTGTTCTGACTTTACTCGTCCATATATTTATATATTCTTCATTCCATCCCTTTACTTAGATTTGTGTGTATTGGGTATTTGTTAGATATTACTTGTTAGATGTTACGACACTTTCGGAGATAGAAACACAAGCGTGTCGCTAAACCCGCAATAACATCTGCTAAACACGTGTACGTGACCAATAACATTTGATTTAGATCTTTGAATGAAGCTGTGACTGCCTTGCCCTGGGTGGTGTTAGGGCTCTATTCAAACTGTGACTGCCTTTCCCTGGGTGGTGTTAGGGCTCTATTCAAACTGTGACTGCCTTGCCCTGGGTGGTGTTAAGGCTCTATTCAAACTGTGACTGCCTTGCCCTGGGTGGTGTTAGGGCTCTATTCAAACTGTGACTGCCTTGCCCTGGGTGGTGTTAGGGCTCTATTCAAACTGTGACTGCCTTGCCCTGGGTGGTGTTAGGGCTCTATTCAAACTGGGACTGCCTTGCCCTGGGTGGGTGTTAGGGCTCTATTCAAACTGTGACTGCCTTGCCCTGGGTGGTGTTAGGGCTCTATTCAAACTGTGACTGCCTTGCCCTGGGTGGTGTTAGGGCTCTATTCAAACTGTGACTGCCTTGCTCTGGGTGATGTTAGGGCTCTATTCAAACTGGGACTGCCTTTTCCTGGGTGGGTGTTAGGGCTCTATTCAAACTGTGACTGCCTTGCCCTGGGTGGGTATTAGGGCTCTATTCAAACTGTGACTGCCTTTTCCTGGGTGGGTATTAGGGCTCTATTCACACTGTGACTGCCTTTTCCTGGGTGGGTGTAAGGGGTCTATTCAAACTGTGACTGCCTTTTCCTGGGTGGGTGTTAGGGCTCTATTCAAACTGGGACTGCCTTGCCCTGGGTGGGTGTTAGGGCTCTATTCAAACTGTGACTGCCTTGCCCTGGGTGGTGTTAGGGCTCTATTCAAACTGGGACTGCCTTGCCCTGGGTGGGTGTTAGGGCTCTATTCAAACTGTGACTGCCTTGCCCTGGGTGGTGTTAGGGCTCTATTCAAACTGTGACTGCCTTGCCCTGGGTGGTGTTAGGGCTCTATTCAAACTGTGACTGCCTTGCTCTGGGTGATGTTAGGGCTCTATTCAAACTGGGACTGCCTTTTCCTGGGTGGGTGTTAGGGCTCTATTCAAACTGTGACTGCCTTGCCCTGGGTGGGTATTAGGGCTCTATTCAAACTGTGACTGCCTTTTCCTGGGTGGGTATTAGGGCTCTATTCACACTGTGACTGCCTTTTCCTGGGTGGGTGTAAGGGGTCTATTCAAACTGTGACTGCCTTTTCCTGGGTGGGTGTTAGGGCTCTATTCAAACTGTGACTGCCTTTTCCTGGGTGGGTATTAGGGCTCTATTCACACTGTGACTGCCTTTTCCTGGGTGGGTGTAAGGGGTCTATTCAAACTGTGACTGCCTTTTCCTGGGTGGGTGTTAGGGGTCTATTCAAACTGTGACTGCCTTGCCCTGGGTGGGTGTTAGGGCTCTATTCAAACTGTGACTGCCTTGCCCTGGGTGGTGTTAGGGCTCTATTCAAACTGTGACTGCCTTGCCCTGGGTGGTGTTAGGGCTCTATTCAAACTGTGACTGCCTTGCTCTGGGTGATGTTAGGGCTCTATTCAAACTGGGACTGCCTTTTCCTGGGTGGGTGTTAGGGCTCTATTCAAACTGTGACTGCCTTGCCCTGGGTGGGTATTAGGGCTCTATTCAAACTGTGACTGCCTTTTCCTGGGTGGGTATTAGGGCTCTATTCACACTGTGACTGCCTTTTCCTGGGTGGGTGTAAGGGGTCTATTCAAACTGTGACTGCCTTTTCCTGGGTGGGTGTTAGGGCTCTATTCAAACTGGGACTGCCTTGCCCTGGGTGGGTGTTAGGGCTCTATTCAAACTGTGACTGCCTTGCCCTGGGTGGTGTTAGGGCTCTATTCAAACTGGGACTGCCTTGCCCTGGGTGGGTGTTAGGGCTCTATTCAAACTGTGACTGCCTTGCCCTGGGTGGTGTTAGGGCTCTATTCAAACTGTGACTGCCTTGCCCTGGGTGGTGTTAGGGCTCTATTCAAACTGTGACTGCCTTGCTCTGGGTGATGTTAGGGCTCTATTCAAACTGGGACTGCCTTTTCCTGGGTGGGTGTTAGGGCTCTATTCAAACTGTGACTGCCTTGCCCTGGGTGGGTATTAGGGCTCTATTCAAACTGTGACTGCCTTTTCCTGGGTGGGTATTAGGGCTCTATTCACACTGTGACTGCCTTTTCCTGGGTGGGTGTAAGGGGTCTATTCAAACTGTGACTGCCTTTTCCTGGGTGGGTGTTAGGGCTCTATTCAAACTGTGACTGCCTTTTCCTGGGTGGGTATTAGGGCTCTATTCACACTGTGACTGCCTTTTCCTGGGTGGGTGTAAGGGGTCTATTCAAACTGTGACTGCCTTTTCCTGGGTGGGTGTTAGGGGTCTATTCAAACTGTGACTGCCTTTTCCTGGGTGGGTGTTAGGGCTCTATTCAAACTGTGACTGCCTTTTCCTGGGTGGGTGTTAGGGCTCTATTCAAACTGTGGGTGTTAGGACTCTATTCACACTGTGACTGCCTTTTCCTGGGTGGGTGTTAGGGCTCTATTCAAACTGTGACTGCCTTTTCCTGGGTGGGTGTTAGGGCTCTATTCAAACTGTGGGTGTTAGGACTCTATTCACACTGTGACTGCCTTTTCCTGGGTGGGTGTAAGGGCTCTATTCAAACTGTGACTGCCTTTTCCTGTGTGGGTGTTAGGGCTCTATTCAAACTGTGGGTGTTAGGGCTCTATTCACACTGTGACTGCCTTTTCCTGGGTGGGTGTAAGGGCTCTATTCAAACTGTGACTGCCTTTTCCTGGGTGGGTGTTAGGGCTCTATTCAAACTGTGACTGCCTTTTCCTGGGTGGGTGTAAGGGGTCTATTCAAACTGTGACTGCCTTGCCCTGGGTGGTGTTAGGGCTCTATTCAAACTGTGACTGCCTTGCCCTGGGTGGTGTTAGGGCTCTATTCAAATGGTGACTGCCTTGCCCTGGGTGGTGTTAGGGCTCTATTCAAACTGGGACTGCCTTGCCCTGGGTGGGTGTTAGGGCTCTATTCAAACTGTGACTGCCTTGCCCTGGGTGGTGTTAGGGCTCTATTCAAACTGTGACTGCCTTGCCCTGGGTGGTGTTAGGGCTCTATTCAAACTGTGACTGCCTTGCTCTGGGTGATGTTAGGGCTCTATTCAAACTGGGACTGCCTTTTCCTGGGTGGGTGTTAGGGCTCTATTCAAACTGTGACTGCCTTGCCCTGGGTGGGTATTAGGGCTCTATTCAAACTGTGACTGCCTTTTCCTGGGTGGGTATTAGGGCTCTATTCACACTGTGACTGCCTTTTCCTGGGTGGGTGTAAGGGGTCTATTCAAACTGTGACTGCCTTTTCCTGGGTGGGTGTTAGGGCTCTATTCAAACTGTGACTGCCTTTTCCTGGGTGGGTATTAGGGCTCTATTCACACTGTGACTGCCTTTTCCTGGGTGGGTGTAAGGGCTCTATTCAAACTGTGACTGCCTTTTCCTGGGTGGGTGTTAGGGCTCTATTCAAACTGTGACTGCCTTTTCCTGGGTGGGTGTAAGGGGTCTATTCAAACTGTGACTGCCTTGCCCTGGGTGGTGTTAGGGCACTATTCAAACTGTGACTGCCTTGCCCTGGGTGGTGTTAGGGCTCTATTCAAATGGTGACTGCCTTGCCCTGGGTGGTGTTAGGGCTCTATTCAAACTGGGACTGCCTTGCCCTGGGTGGGTGTTAGGGCTCTATTCAAACTGTGACTGCCTTGCCCTGGGTGGTGTTAGGGCTCTATTCAAACTGTGACTGCCTTGCCCTGGGTGGTGTTAGGGCTCTATTCAAACTGTGACTGCCTTGCTCTGGGTGATGTTAGGGCTCTATTCAAACTGGGACTGCCTTTTCCTGGGTGGGTGTTAGGGCTCTATTCAAACTGTGTCTGCCTTGCCCTGGGTGGGTATTAGGGCTCTATTCAAACTGTGACTGCCTTTTCCTGGGTGGGTATTAGGGCTCTATTCACACTGTGACTGCCTTTTCCTGGGTTGGTGTAAGGGGTCTATTCAAACTGTGACTTCCTTTTCCTGGGTGGGTGTTAGGGCTCTATTCAAACTGTGACTGCCTTTTCCTGGGTGGGTATTAGGGCTCTATTCACACTGTGACTGCCTTTTCCTGGGTGGGTGTAAGGGGTCTATTCAAACTGTGACTGCCTTTTCCTGGGTGGGTGTTAGGGGTCTATTCAAACTGTGACTGCCTTTTCCTGGGTGGGTGTTAGGTCTCTATTCAAACTGTGACTGCCTTTTCCTGGGTGGGTGTTAGGGCTCTATTCAAACTGTGGGTGTTAGGACTCTATTCACACTGTGACTGCCTTTTCCTGGGTGGGTGTAAGGGCTCTATTCAAACTGTGACTGCCTTTTCCTGGGTGGGTGTTAGGGCTCTATTCAAACTGTGACTGCCTTTTCCTGGGTGGGTGTTAGGGCTCTATTCAAACTGTGGGTGTTAGGACTCTATTCACACTGTGACTGCCTTTTCCTGGGTGGGTGTAAGGGCTCTATTCAAACTGTGACTGCCTTTTCCTGGGTGGGTGTTAGGGCTCTATTCAAACTGTGGGTGTTAGGGCTCTATTCACACTGTGACTGCCTTTTCCTGGGTGGGTGTAAGGGCTCTATTCAAACTGTGACTGCCTTTTCCTGGGTGGGTGTTAGGGCTCTATTCAAACTGTGACTGCCTTTTCCTGGGTGGGTGTAAGGGGTCTATTCAAACTGTGACTGCCTTGCCCTGGGTGTTGTTAGGGCTCTATTCAAACTGTGACTGCCTTTTCCTGGGTGGGTGTTAGGGCTCTATTCAAACTGTGGGTGTTAGGACTCTATTCAAACTGTGACTGCCTTTTCCTGGGTGGGTGTTAGGGCTCTATTCAAACTGTGACTGCCTTTTCCTGGGTGGGTGTAAGGGCTCTATTCAAACTGTGGGTGTTAGGACTCTATTCAAACTGTGACTGCCTTTTCCTGGGTGGGTGTTAGGGGTCTATTCAAACTGTGACTGCCTTTTCCTGGGTGGGTGTTAGGGCTCTATTCAAACTGTGACTGCCTTTTCCTTGGTGGGTGTTAGGGCTCTATTCAAACTGTGGGTGTTAGGGCTCTATTCAAACTGTGACTGCCTTGCAGTCTGAAGCTGAAGAGTTAAATATTCTGCGATTTGAATTAAAGGTAATTTCCGATTAATTCTAAACCTCCATACTAATGTCTACGCAGTGTATTTACATTATTCATCCTGTGCCCACACACTTGCAATTCTGAAAAGTGAAAACATACCTGGTAGTAGTTGTAGGTTTTTATACAGTACCCAAGACCAGTCTATGAGTTACTTTGGAAAAAGAGCTACTGTGAAAATATTGCAATGTGGGTTTGATTGAATTGAGACCAGGGTCTCTTGCTGGAGAGACAGGAGAGTTGTCACGCCCTGATCTGTTTCACCTGTCCTTGTGCTTGTCTCCACCCCCTCCAGGTATCGTCCATCTTCCTCACTTATCCTCTGGGTATTTATACCTGTGTTTTCTGTCTGTCGGTGCCAGTTCGTCTTGTTTGTCAAGTTTACCAGCGTTTGTCCTGTCAGATCCTGTCTTTTCCCAGCCTCTCTTTTTCTCATCCTCCTGGTTTTTGACCCTTGCCTGTCCTGACCCTGTATCCGCCTGCCTGACCATTCTGCCTGTCACTGTCCCTGACCCTGCCTGCCATCCTGTACCTTTGCTCCTACTCTGGATTATCGACCCCTGCCTGCCTTGACCTGTCGTTTGCCTGCCCCTGTTGTTATAATAAACATTGTTACTTCACACCGTCTGCACTTACCTTGATACCCGATAAGAATAGACAGGAGAGTAGACCGGTGAGGATACAGGAGAGTATTTAGGTTTTTGAGACTATAAATTAATGGCCTGAAGGCTGTATGGCCTCTCCCCCGTAGGACCTGAAGGCTGAATGCCCTCTCCCCTGTAGGACCTGAAGGCTGTATGGCCTCTCCCCCGTAGGACCTGAAGTCTGTTGACATGCGTATATGATCAACCTGACCTGTCTGCTGATCTAATCTCAGTCCTGAGCCATCTCAAGACGATTGAGAGATGTTTTCAAAGACTCCCCTGTTATTAGTGCTGATGAATGAATCTGTTATCAACTACTAATTACGGCTATTAATGAGATGGGGGAGGAGAGATGGGGGGTGGAAGGAAGACAAAGGGAGAGGATGGAGAGAGCAGAGGGAGGAGTCAGACACATTGAATAACAGATAGTCCTTACTGCTATTAGCCCATAGAAACACATTGAATAACAGATAGTCCTTACTGCTATTAGCCAATAGAAACACATTGAATAACAGATAGTCCTTACTGCTATTAGCCAATAGAAACACATTGAATAACAGATAGTCCTTACTGCTATTAGCCCATAGAAACACATTGAATAACAGATAGTCCTTACTGCTATTAGCCCATAGAAACACATTGAATAACAGATAGTCCTTACTGCTATTAGCCCATAGAAACACATTGAATAACAGATTCACTACATGGAACAACAGATAGACCCAAAATAATAAGGGAATTTGTTCTGAAGTGTCTGTCCTATCTATATCTGAGAGATCAGCAAACATTTTGACATTTTATATGTATTTAACCACATATTTTTTGGCATTAAACAGTCTTCATATATACTTCCATTCAACTGGTACAGGGATACCTTCAGACCAGTCTGGTGAGGCCTGTGGGCGTCCTGGAGCAAAACATAGTAGTGTCATAGTAGTTTGTAGCTCAAGCAGTTCGGACGCTGCAGACAGAAGATGGAAGATCGGCTGAACCGACTTCAGACGAGTCTGACGAGGATGTTTTGTGGGGGTTGTCAAGCAAAACGGAGAACACCATCGTTTTCGTTTCTTCTTTCCACAGAGGGGGCATAATAGTTTGTAGGCAACACAGTTCGGACAGGCGACTTTGTGAGAAGAACGATTTTCAGGATGTCTCATGGTCTGAAAAACACAGCTCTAGCTCTGTCACCTTTCACCGTAGATGTGGAAGTGGGACGTGGACGGATGTGGTGGATCGAGACGAACCCAGTGCTAAAAAAAGGTCTCTTGTTTAAACTGACGGATTTTGATGGGAAATGTTTTTTTTGCTAATTAGATTTCCGCAGGGGCACAGACATCGACCTTAGGGGTTAACTTAGCCAGAGAGGGTAGCTCTTCACTCTTAAATTAGCCAGAGAGAGACAGACAGCTGTACAACGACCCCTGGAGACAGCTCTTCACCCTTAACTCAGCCAGACAGACAGTTCTAGAACGACCCCTGGGGACAGTTCTTCACCCTTAACTCAGCCAGCCAGACAGTTCTAGAACTACACCTGTCTGACAGCTCTTCACCCTTAAATCAGCCAGACAGACAGGGAGTTCTAGAACTACACCTGGAGACAGTTCTTCACCCTTAACTCAGCCAGACAGACAGTTCTAGAACTACACCTGTCTGACAGCTCTTCACCCTTAAATCAGCCAGACAGACAGTTCTAGAACTACACCTGGAGACAGCTCTTCACGCTTAACTCAGCCAGACAGACAGTTCTAGAACTACACCTGGAGACAGCTCTTCACGCTTAACTCAGCCAGACAGACAGTTCTAGAACTACCTCTGGAAACATCTCTTCACCCTTAACTCAGCCAGACAGACAGTTCTAGAACTACACCTGTCTGACAGCTCTTCACCCTTCAATCAGTCAGACTGACAGTTCTAGAACTACACCTGGAGACAGCTCTTCACCCTTAACTCAGCCAGACAGACAGGGAGTTATAGAACTACACCTGGAGACAGCTCTTCACCCTTAACTCAGCCAGACAGACACTTCAAGAACTACACCTGGAGACAGCATTTCACCCTTAACTCAGCCAGCCAGACAGTTCAAGAACTACACCTGGAGACAGCTCTTCACCCTTAACTCAGCCAGACAGACAGACAGTTCTAGAACTACACCTGGAGACAGCTCTTCACACTTAACTCAGCCAGACAGACAGGCAGTTCTAGAACTACACCTGGAGACAGCTCTTCACGCTTAACTCAGCCAGACAGACAGTTCTAGAACTACCCCTGGAAACATATCTTCACCCTTAACTCAGCCAGACAGACAGTTCTAGAACTACACCTGGAGACAGCTCTTCACCCTTAACTCAGCCAGCCAGACAGACAGTTCTAGAACTACACCTGGTGAGTTCCTGCAAGACAGGAATGTCAGTGTTCTGCCATGGCCAGCGAAGAGACCTGTTGGATCGGAGGGTGAGGGCTAGGGCCATTCCCCCAGAAATGTCTGGAAAGTTGCAGGTGCCTTGATGGAAGAGTGGGGTAACATCTCACAGCAAGAACTGGCAAACCTGGTGCAGTCCATGAGGAGGATATGCACTACTTAATGCAGCTGGTGGCCACACCAGATTTTGACTGTTACTTTTGATTTGACTCCCCCTTTGATCAGGGACACATTATTCAATTTATGTTAGTCACATGTCTGTAGAACTTGTTCAGTTTATGTCTCAGTTGTTGAATCTTGTTATTTTCATACAAATATTTACACATGTTAAGTGTGCTGAAAATAAACGCAGTTGATAGTTATAGGACATTTCGTTTATATACTGTATTTAATATATTGCATCTTGCCTATGCCGATCTGCCATTGTTCATCCATATATTTATATTTACAGTTGAGGTCGAAAGTTCACATACACCTTAGCCAAATATATTTAAACTCAGTTTTTCATAATTCCGGAAATGTAATCCTAGTAAAAATGCCCTGCCTTAGGTTAGTTAGAATCACCTCCTTATTTTAAGAATGTGAAATGTCAAAATAATAGTAGAGAGAATGATTTATTTCAGCTTTTATTTCTTTCATCATATTCCCAGTGGGTCAGAAGTTTACATACACTCAATTAGTATTTGGTAGCATTGCCTTTAAATTGTTAAACTTCAGTCAAACGTTTCGTGTAGCCTTCCACAAGCTTCCCACAATAAGTTGAATTTTGGCCCATTCCTCCTGACAGAGCTGGTGTAACTGAGTCAGGTTAGTAGGCCTCCTTGCTCGCACACGCTTTGTCAGTTCTGCCCTCAAATTGTCTATAGGATTGAGGTCATGGCTTTGTGATGGCCACTCCAATACCTTGACTTTGTTGTCCTTAAGCCATTTTGCCACAACTTTGGAAGATTACTTGGGGTCATGGTCCATTTGTAAGACCCATCTGCAACCAAGCTTTAAATGATGTCTTGAGAAGTTACTTCAATATATACACATCATTTTCCTACCTCATGATGCCATCTATTTTGTGAAGTGCACCAGTCCCTCCTGCAGCAATGCACCCCTACAACATGATGCTGCCACCCCCGTGCTTCACGGTTGGAATATTGTTCTTTGTTTTTTTCATCCAAATATAACGATGGTCATTATGGCCAAACAGTTTTATTTTTGTTTCGTCAAACCAGAGGACATTTCTCCAAAAAGTACGATCTTTGTCCCCATGTGCAGTTGCAAACCGTAGTCTGGCATTTTTTATGGCGGTTTTGGAGCAGTGGCTTCTTCCTTGCTGAGCGGCCTTTCAGGTTATGTCGATATGGAACTTGTTTTACTGTGGATATAGATACTTTTGTACCTGTTTCCTCCAGCATCTTCACAAGAACCTTTGCTGTTGTTCTGGGATTGATTTAGACTTCTCACACCAAAGTACGTTCATCTCTAGGAGACAGAACGCTTATCCTTCCTGAGTGGAATGACGGCTGCGTGGTCCCATGGTGTTTAAACTTGCGTACTATTGTTTGTACAGATGAACATGGTACCTTCAGGCGTTTGTAAATTGCTTCCAAGGATGAACCAGACTCGTGAAGGTCTACAATATTTTTCTAAAATCTTGGCTGATTTCTTTTGATTTTCCCATGATGTCAAGCAAAGAGGCACTGAGTTTGGAGGTAGGTCTTGAAATACATCCACAGGCACACATCCAATTGACTCAAATGTTGTCCATTAGCAGAAGCTTATCAGAAGCTTCTAAAGTCATGACATCATTTTCTGGAATTTTCCAAGCTGTTTAAAGGCACAGGCAACTTAATGTTTGTAAACTTCTGACCCACTGGAATTGTGATACAGTGAATTATAAGTGAAATAATCTGTCTGTAAACAATTGTTGGAAAAATGACTTGTGTCATGCACAAAATAGATGTCCTAACCGACTTGCCAAAACTATAGTTTGTTCTCAAGACATTTGTGGAGTGGTTGAAAAATGAGTTTTAATGACTCTAATCTATGTGTATGTTAATTTCCAACTTCAACAGTATATATTCTTATTCCATTCCTTTACTTAGATTTGTGTGTATACGGTAGTTGTTAGGGAATTGTTAGATTACTTCTTAGATACTGCTGCACTGTCTGAACTAGAAGCAGAAGCAAAGGAGCTAGCATAGCAGGCGATACACAAAACGCTGAAATAAAATATAAATATGCATTACCGTTGACGAGCTTCTTTTGTTGGCTCTCCCTAATCCTTCCTTCTTTCTCTCTCTGAGGACCTGAGCCCTAGGACCATGCCTCAGGACCTCCTGGCCTGATGACTCCTTGTTGTCCCCAGTCCAACTGGCCGTGCTGCTGCTCCAGTTTCAACTGCGGCTATGGAATCCTGACCTGTTCACCGGACGTGCTACCTGTCCCAGACCTGCTGTTTCCAACTCCCTAGAGACAGCAGATCGGCTATGAAAAGCCAACTGACATTTACTCCTGAGGTGCTGACCTGATGCATCCACTGTGATTATTATTATTTGACCCTGCTGGTCATCACGAAGATTTGAACATCATGAATTCACAACAAGTGTAGCTTGAATTTGGTGTGTTGCATATGTGATTTCATGAAAGTTTAATTTTTATATTAATTTATTTGAATTTGGCGCTCTGCATTTTCACTGGATGTTGGCCAGGTGGGACGCTAGCGTCTCACATATCCCAGAGAAGTTAAAAACTCCACCCAGCACAGCCAGAAGAGGACTGGCCACCACTCATAGCCTGGTTCCTCTCTAGGTTTCTTCCTAGGTTCTGGCCTTTCTAGGGAGTTTTTCCGAGCCACCGTGCTTCTACACCTGCATTTCTTGCTGTTTGGGGTGTTAGGCTGGGTTTCTGTACAACACTTTTTTATTTTATTTTATTCAGCTGATGTAAGAAGGGTTTTATAAATATATTTGATTTGATTAAATCACTTAGCTAAACGATGTGTAAAATTAGCTATCTAACTGCTCAGTTAGCCATCAAAGTGGCCTACTGTAGCCAGTTAGCTAGCTAATAATACATATGTTTTTTGTACATTTCCAAAATCTATTAACTTCAATTTATTTGAATGGGTTCTCCCTTTCCCTTAGTTTTTTGGGTCCTTACAAAAACAAAGTAATGGGCACTCTTCACAATATATTTGGGGGTAACAAAGCGTAGCCATGTGGACAAAAGGACTTTTGTGATGTTTGACTTCACCCTCTCTTGAGTCAGTTTCCGCGGCCTGTCTGTTTCAGCTAGAGATATATGTTTCTGCGGCCTGTCTGTTTCAGCTAGAGATATATGTTTCTGCGGCCTGTCTGTTTCAGCTAGAGATATATGTTTCTGCGGCCTGTCTGTTTCAGCTAGAGATATATGTTTTTGCTGACATGGGCAAATCAAGTGACTGTCTATTCTATTTTTCTAACTCTTAACATTAAGTTGACACCCGCGAGTGTGTAAGAACGTGTTGTAGTGTGTCACAGCATGTTGTAGTGTGTCACAACATGTTGTAGTGTGTAACAACATGGTTTAGTGTGGAACTACATGTTGTAGTGTGTAACAACATGTTGTAGTGTGTAACAACATGGTGTAGTGTGGAACTACATGTTGTAGTGTGTAACAACATGTTGTAGTGTGTCACAACATGTTGTAGTGTGTAACAACATGTTGTAGTGTGTAACAACATGGTGTAGTGTGGAACTACATGTTGTAGTGTGTAACAATATGTTGTAGTGTGTAACAACATGGTGTAGTGTGGAACTACATGTTGTAGTGTGTAACAACATGTTGTAGTGTGTCACAACATGTTGTAGTGTGGAACTACATGTTGTAGTGTGTCACAACATGTTGTAGTGTGTAACAACATGTTGTAGTGTGTCACAACATGTTGTAGTGTGTAACAACATGTTGTAGTGTGGAACTACATGGTGTAGTGTGTCACAACATGTTGTAGTGTGTCACAACATGTTGTAGTGTGTCACAACATGTTGTAGTGTGTAACAGCATGTTGTAGTGTGTCACAACATGTTGTAGTGTGTAACAACATGTTGTAGTGTGTAACAACATGTTGTAGTGTGTAACAACATGGTGTAGTGTGTAACAACATGTTGTAGTGTGTAACAACATGTTGTAGTGTGGAACTACATGTTGTAGTGTGTCACAACATGTTGTAGTGTGGAACTACATGTTGTAGGGTGTCACAACATGTTGTAGTGTGTAACAACATGGTGTAGTGTGTAACAACATGTTGTAGTGTGTCACAACATGTTGTAGTGTGTCACAACATGTTGTAGTGTGGAACAACATGTTGTAGTGTGGAACTAAATGTTGTAGTGTGTAACAACATGTTGTAGTGTGTAACAACATGGTTTAGTGTGTAACAACATGTTGTAGTGTGGAACTACATGTTGTAGTGTGTAACAACATGTTGTAGTGTGTCACAACATGTTTTAGTGTGTCACAACATGTTGTAGTGTGGAACAACATGTTGTAGTGTGGAACTAAATGTTGTAGTGTGTAACAACATGTTGTAGTGTGTAACAACATGGTTTAGTGTGTAACAACATGTTGTAGTGTGGAACTACATGTTGTAGTGTGTAACAACATGTTGTAGTGTGTCACAACATGTTTTAGTGTGTCACAACATGTTGTAGTGTGGAACTACATGTTGTAGTGTGTCACAACATGTTGTAGTGTGTCACAACATGTTGTAGTGTGTAACAACATGGTTTAGTGTGGAACTACATGTTGTAGTGTGTAACAACATGTTGTAGTGTGTAACAACATGGTGTAGTGTGGAACTACATGTTGTAGTGTGTAACAACATGTTGTAGTGTGTCACAACATGTTGTAGTGTGGAACTACATGTTGTAGTGTGTCACAACATGTTGTAGTGTGTAACAACATGTTGTAGTGTGTCACAACATGTTGTAGTGTGTAACAACATGTTGTAGTGTGGAACTACATGGTGTAGTGTGTCACAACATGTTGTAGTGTGTCACAACATGTTGTAGTGTGTCACAACATGTTGTAGTGTGTCACAACATGTTGTAGTGTGGAACAACATGTTGTAGTGTGGAACTAAATGTTGTAGTGTGTAACAACATGTTGTAGTGTGTAACAACATGGTTTAGTGTGTAACAACATGTTGTAGTGTGGAACTACATGTTGTAGTGTGTAACAACATGTTGTAGTGTGTCACAACATGTTTTAGTGTGTCACAACATGTTGTAGTGTGGAACAACATGTTGTAGTGTGGAACTAAATGTTGTAGTGTGTAACAACATGTTGTAGTGTGTAACAACATGGTTTAGTGTGTAACAACATGTTGTAGTGTGGAACTACATGTTGTAGTGTGTAACAACATGTTGTAGTGTGTCACAACATGTTTTAGTGTGTCACAACATGTTGTAGTGTGGAACTACATGTTGTAGTGTGTCACAACATGTTGTAGTGTGTCACAACATGTTGTAGTGTGTAACAACATGGTTTAGTGTGGAACTACATGTTGTAGTGTGTAACAACATGTTGTAGTGTGTAACAACATGGTGTAGTGTGGAACTACATGTTGTAGTGTGTAACAACATGTTGTAGTGTGTCACAACATGTTGTAGTGTGGAACTACATGTTGTAGTGTGTCACAACATGTTGTAGTGTGTAACAACATGTTGTAGTGTGTCACAACATGTTGTAGTGTGTAACAACATGTTGTAGTGTGGAACTACATGGTGTAGTGTGTCACAACATGTTGTAGTGTGTCACAACATGTTGTAGTGTGTCACAACATGTTGTAGTGTGTAACAACATGTTGTAGTGTGTAACAACATGTTGTAGTGTGTAACAACATGGTGTAGTGTGTAACAACATGTTGTAGTGTGTAACAACATGTTGTAGTGTGGAACTACATGTTGTAGTGTGTCACAACATGTTGTAGTGTGGAACTACATGTTGTAGTGTGTCACAACATGTTGTAGTGTGTAACAACATGGTGTAGTGTGTAACAACATGTTGTAGTGTGTCACAACATGTTGTAGTGTGTCACAACATGTTGTAGTGTGGAACAACATGTTGTAGTGTGGAACTAAATGTTGTAGTGTGTAACAACATGTTGTAGTGTGTAACAACATGGTTTAGTGTGTAACAACATGTTGTAGTGTGGAACTACATGTTGTAGTGTGTAACAACATGTTGTAGTGTGTCACAACATGTTTTAGTGTGTCACAACATGTTGTAGTGTGGAACAACATGTTGTAGTGTGGAACTAAATGTTGTAGTGTGTAACAACATGTTGTAGTGTGTAACAACATGGTTTAGTGTGTAACAACATGTTGTAGTGTGGAACTACATGTTGTAGTGTGTCACAAAATGTTGTAGTGTGTCACAACATGTTGTAGTGTGTAACAACATGGTTTAGTGTGGAACTACATGTTGTAGTGTGTAACAACATGTTGTAGTGTGTAACAACATGGTGTAGTGTGGAACTACATGTTGTAGTGTGTAACAACATGTTGTAGTGTGTCACAACATGTTGTAGTGTGGAACTACATGTTGTAGTGTGTCACAACATGTTGTAGTGTGTAACAACATGTTGTAGTGTGTCACAACATGTTGTAGTGTGTAACAACATGTTGTAGTGTGGAACTACATGGTGTAGTGTGTCACAACATGTTGTAGTGTGTCACAACATGTTGTAGTGTGTCACAACATGTTGTAGTGTGTAACAGCATGTTGTAGTGTGCACAACATGTTGTAGTGTGTAACAACATGTTGTAGTGTGTAACAACATGTTGTAGTGTGTAACAACATGGTGTAGTGTGTAACAACATGTTGTAGTGTGTAACAACATGTTGTAGTGTGGAACTACATGTTGTAGTGTGTCACAACATGTTGTAGTGTGGAACTACATGTTGTAGTGTGTCACAACATGTTGTAGTGTGTAACAACATGGTGTAGTGTGTAACAACATGTTGTAGTGTGTCACAACATGTTGTAGTGTGTCACAACATGTTGTAGTGTGGAACAACATGTTGTAGTGTGGAACTAAATGTTGTAGTGTGTAACAACATGTTGTAGTGTGTAACAACATGGTTTAGTGTGTAACAACATGTTGTAGTGTGGAACTACATGTTGTAGTGTGTAACAACATGTTGTAGTGTGTCACAACATGTTTTAGTGTGTCACAACATGTTGTAGTGTGGAACAACATGTTGTAGTGTGGAACTAAATGTTGTAGTGTGTAACAACATGTTGTAGTGTGTAACAACATGGTTTAGTGTGTAACAACATGTTGTAGTGTGGAACTACATGTTGTAGTGTGTAAGAACATGTTGTAGTGTGTCACAACATGTTTTAGTGTGTCACAACATGTTGTAGTGTGGAACAACATGTTGTAGTGTGGAACTAAATGTTGTAGTGTGTAACAACATGTTGTAGTGTGTAACAACATGGTTTAGTGTGTAACAACATGTTGTAATGTGGAACTACATGTTGTAGTGTGTAACAACATGTTGTAGTGTGTCACAACATGTTGTAGTGTGTAACAGCATGTTGTAGTGTGTAACAACATGTTGTAGTGTGTAACAACATGTTGTAGTGTGGAACTACATGTTGTAGTGTGTAACAACATGTTGTAGTGTGGAACTACATGGTGTAGTGTGTAACAACATGTTGTAGTGTATAACAACATGTTGTAGTGTGTAACAACATGGTGTAGTGTGTAACAACATGTTGTAGTGTGGAACTACATGTTGTAGTGTGTAACAACATGGTGTAGTGTGTAACAACATGTTGTAGTGTGGAACTACATGTTGTAGTGTGGAACTACATGGTGTAGTGTGTAACAACATGTTGTAGTGTGTAACAACATGTTGTAGTGTGGAACTACATGTTGTAGTGTGTAACAACATGGTGTAGTGTGGAACTACATGTTGTAGTGTGTAACAACATGTTGTAGTGTGTAACAACATGTTGTAGTGTGTAACAACATGTTGTAGTGTGGAACTACATGGTGTAGTGTGTAACAACATGTTGTAGTGTGTAACAACATGTTGTAGTGTGGAACTACATGTTGTAGTGTGTCACAACATGTTGTAGTGTGTAACAACATGTTGTAGTGTGTAACAACATGTTGTAGTGTGTAACAACATGTTGTAGTGTGCAACTACATGTTGTAGTGTGTCACAACATGTTGTAGTGTGTCACAACATGTTGTAGTGTGTAACAGCATGTTGAAGTGTGTAACAACATGTTGTAGTGTGTAACAACATGTTGTAGTGTGGAACTACATGTTGTAGTGTGTAACAACATGTTGTAGTGTGGAACTACATGGTGTAGTGTGTAACAACATGTTGTAGTGTGTAACAACATGTTGTAGTGTGTAACAACATGGTGTAGTGTGTAACAACATGTTGTAGTGTGGAACTACATGTTGTAGTGTGTAACAACATGGTGTAGTGTGTAACAACATGTTGTAGTGTGGAACTACATGTTGTAGTGTGGAACTACATGGTGTAGTGTGTAACAACATGTTGTAGTGTGTAACAACATGTTGTAGTGTGGAACTACATGTTGTAGTGTGTAACAACATGGTGTAGTGTGTAACAACATGTTGTAGTGTGTAACAACATGTTGTAGTGTGGAACTACATGGTGTAGTGTGTAACAACATGTTGTAGTGTGGAACTACATGTTGTAGTGTGTCACAACATGTTGTAGTGTGTAACAACATGTTGTAGTGTGTAACAACATGTTGTAGTGTGTAACAACATGTTGTAGTGTGGAACTACATGTTGTAGTGTGGAACTACATGGTGTAGTGTGTAACAACATGTTGTAGTGTGTAACAACATGTTGTAGTGTGGAACTACATGTTGTAGTGTGTAACAACATGGTGTAGTGTGTAACAACATGTTGTAGTGTGTAACAACATGTTGTAGTGTGGAACTACATGGTGTAGTGTGTAACAACATGTTGTAGTGTGGAACTACATGTTGTAGTGTGTCACAACATGTTGTAGTGTGTAACAACATGTTGTAGTGTGTAACAACATGTTGTAGTGTGTAACAACATGTTGTAGTGTGGAACTACATGTTGTAGTGTGTCACAACATGTTGTAGTGTGTCACAACATGTTGTAGTGTGTAACAACATGTTGTAGTGTGTCACAACATGTTGTAGTGTGTAACAAACAACATGTTGTAGTGTGGAACTAAATGTTGTAGTGTGTAACAACATGTTGTAGTGTGTAACAACATGGTTTAGTGTGTAACAGCATGTTGTAGTGTGTAACAACATGTTGAAGTGTGGAACTACATGTTGTAGTGTGTCACAACATGTTGTAGTGTGTCACAACATGTTGTAGTGTGTCACAACATGTTGTAGTGTGTCACAACATGTTGTAGTGTGGAACTACATGTTGTAGTGTGTCACAACATGTTGTAGTGTGGAACTACATGTTGTAGTGTGTAACAACATGTTGTAGTGTGTAACAACATGGTTTAGTGTGTAACAGCATGTTGTAGTGTGGAACTACATGTTGTAGTGTGTAACAACATGTTGTAGTGTGTAACAACATGTTGTAGTGTGTCACAACATGTTGTAGTGTGTCACAACATGTTGTAGTGTGTCATTGGGACTGTCTGTCTGCGTTTGTGTTCTAATAGGAGCATCCTGTCTTTAAAGCCAACGTCAACACAGAGATGACCCTTCTTTAAAACTCAGTCTCAGAGAGAGGTTAGCGTTAGGGTGAACAGTAGAACAGAGGGGAGGAATGCTCCTAAAGGATCCTGAAGGGGCTGCTTTAGATAGAGAGGTTTGAGTTAGGGTGAACAGCAGAACAGAGTGGAGGAATGCTCCTAAAGGATCCTGAAGGGGCTGCTTTAGATAGAGAGGTTTGAGTTAGGGTGAACAGCAGAACAGAGGGTAGAGGAGGACCAGGGCCAGCGTGTTGCAGTCCAGGCTGACAGGCCTGTTGAATGGGAGACTGTGTCACGAGGCAGATTCATCTCTTCTTGCAAGTCCACAATCTGAAAATGATGTCTCTTTCAGATCTGGTCTGAATGTGGGGGACTAACCCAACATGCACACGTTTATACCTTGTTCCAACATGGGTACTTTGTCTTGATCTTGTCTACTTTCTGATTGTGCCCAGTTTCAGACAGGTGTGGACTATCAATTGAGACATTGTGACCACCTCTGGACATAGTCAGACACGCATTGTCTCTGGATATTTTACTAGTGTAGACAGATCTGTCCAGAGAAACCCTTTAAATCATCATTATTTCGCCCTCTAAAATCATTTACATTGGTGTGGGACTTACAATAAATAAACAAATGTTATTTTGAATGAATAGCTGTGTACTAATTTGCATAAAGGTCACAATCTGGTCACAATGCAGAGACAGTGGACGGATGAGAGAAACATTGTAATACCACGTGTAAAAACAATTCTGGAAATGTGGGGACAATCAGAATGCAGACAATATCAGGACCCATGTTGGCACCAGGAATAAACAGGGAGCCTGGTATTATCACTCTGGTCTTCATTGTGGTTAAACGCTTATATAGAACAAGAGGATTAAGTCGGACTGTCCAATGAGAGACAGGGAGGTAGACAGACAGAATCTATTCATATATATTCTATTGAACATAAGGTTCTATTCTCATCAGGCACTGGAGACTATGGTTTATTAAGAAGTCTAGGTTAAATGGTTTATGGTTTATTAAAAGGGTTAGGGTTAGGGTTAAAGTAGGCTAATGTGATTAGCATGAGGTTATAAGCAACAAAGAAAATGACCAGGACATAGACATATCTGATATTGGCAGTTTACATTCTTGTTAATCTAACGGCACTGTCCAATTTACAGTAGCTATTACAGTGAAATAATACCATGCCATTGTTTGAGGAGAGTACACAGTTATGAACTTGAAAATGTAGTAATAAACCAATTAGGCACATTTGGGCAGTACTGCATCTCCTCCTCATGGACTGCACCAGATCTGCCAGTTCTTGCTGTGAGATGTTACCCCACTCTTCCACCAAGGCACCTGCAGGTTCCCAGACATTTCAGGGGGGAATGGCCCTAGCCCTCACCCGCCGATCCAACAGATTCCAGACATGCTCAATGGGATTGAGATCCGGGCTCTTCGCTGGCCATGGCAGAACACTGACATTTCTGTCTTGTAGGAAATCACGTACAGAACGAGCAGTATGGCTGGTGGCATTGTCATGCTGGAGGGTCATGTCAGGATGAGCCTGCAGGAAGGGTACCACATGAGGAAGGAGGATGTCTTCCCTGTAACATACAGCATTGAGATTGCCTGCAATGACAACAAGCTCAGTCCGATGATGCTGTGACACTCTGCCCCAGACCATGACGGACCCTCCACCTCCAAATCGATCTCGTTGCAGAGTACAGGCCTCGGTGTAACGCTCATTCCTTTGACAATAAACGTGAATCCGATCATCACCACTGGTGAGACAAAACTGTGACTCATCAGTGAAGAGCACTTTTTGCCAGTCCTGTCTTGTCCAGCGACGGTGGGTTTGTGCCCATAAGCAGTGATGTCTGGTGAGGACCTGCCTTTACAACAGGCCTACAATCCCTCAGTCCAGCCTCTCTCAGCCTATTGCGGATAGTTTGAGCACTGACGGAGGGATTGTGGGTTCCTGGTGTAACTCGGGCAGTTGTTGCCATCCTGTACCTGTCCCGCAGGTGTGATGTTCGGATGTACTGATCCTGTGCAGGTGTTGTTACACGTGGTCTGCCACTGCGAGGACGATCAGCTGTCCGTCCTGTCTCCCTGTAGCGCTGTCTTAGGCGTCTTACAGTACAGACATTGCAATTTTTTGCCCTGGCCACATCTGCAGATGAGCAGGGACCCTGGGAATCTTTCTTTTGGGTACTAACGTTTCATAACTGTGACCTTAATTGATTACCATCTGTAAGCTGTTAGTGTCTTAACGACCGTTCCACAGGTGCATGTTTATTAAATGTTTATGGTTTGTTGAACAAGCATGGGAAACAGTGTTTAAACCCTTTACAATGAAGATCTGTGAAGTTATTTGGAATTTTAAGAATTATCTTTGAAAGACAGGGTCCTGAAAAAAAGGATGTTTTATGTAATAAAACGGAAACCGAATGTCTGAGAGACTTCGTTCGATGACTTCCCTCAAGATCCGGTCCCGGTGCGCCGCCGTCCGCAAATTTTACAAACATTCGCAGACGTCTAGTAAGGGGCCGTACATTTGCAATATGGAGTTTTTCATCGATCATACAGCAAATGCCATAATGTTCCCTTCATGTATGTCATCACAAAATCACACAGGAACTTAAAGTCCCTCTGTTCACCTGACCTACAATTCCTTACAATCAAATGCCGACCTCATGATCTATTATCTATCTATTATCTATATATCATAACCGCCATCGATGAAAGACAGTACTGTGCAGCCGTCTTCATCGACCGGGCCTTTTGTCCTACCCTCTGGCAGTCTCTATGGAGGTGCCAAAGTGTTCAATTCTCGGGCTGACTCTCTTCTCTGTATATATCAATGATGTTGCTCTTGCTATTGGTGATTCTCTGATCCACCTCTATGCAGATGACACAATTCTGTATGCATCTGGCCCCATTGGACACTGTGTTAACAAACCTCCAAACAAGCTTCAATGCCAAACAACACTCCTTCCGTGGCCTCCAACTGCTCTTAAATGCAAGTAAAACTAAATGCATGCTCTTCAACCGATTGATGCCCGCACCTGCCCGCCCATCCAACATCACTACTCTGGACAGTTCTGACTTAGAATATGTGGACAACTACAAATACCTAGGTGTCTAGTTAGACTGTAAACTCTCCTTCCAGACTCACATTAAGCATCTCCAATCCAAAATTAAATCTAGAATCAGCTTCCTATTTTGCAACAGCCTCCTTCACTCATTCTGCCAAACATACCCTCGTAAAACTGTCTATCCTACTGATCCTTGACTTCAGCGATGTCATTTACAAGACAGCCTCCAACACTCTACTCAGCAAACTGGATGTAGTCTATCACAGTGCCATCCGCTTTGTCACCAAAGCCCCATATACCACCTACCACTGCGACCTGTATGCTCTCGTTGGCTGGCCCTCACTATATATTCGTTGACAAACCCACTGGCTCCAGGTCATCTATAAGTCTTTGCCAGTTAAAGCCCCGCCTTATCTCAGCTCACTGGTCACCATATCAACACCCACCCGTAGCACGCGTTCCAGCAGGTATATCTCACTGGTCATCCCCTAAGCCAACACTTACTTTGGCCGCCTTTCCTTCCAGTTCTCTGCTGCCATTGACTGGAACGTATTGCAAAAATCTCTGAAGCTGGAGTCTTATGTCTCCCTCAGTAACTTTAAGCATCAGCTGTCAGAGCAGCTTACCGATCAATGCACCTGTACACAGCCAATCTGTAAATAGCACACCAAACTACCTCATCCCCATATTGTTATTTACCCTCGCTCTTTTGCACCCCAGTATCTCTACTTGCACATCATCATCTGCACATCTACAGTGCCTTGCGAAAGTATTCGGCCCCCTTGAACTTTGCGAGTGGAACGACATTTATTGGATATTTCAAACTTTTTTAACAAATCAAAAACTGAAAAATTGGGCGTGAGGATCTCTGAATGATCCAATGTTGACCTAAATGACTAATGATGATAAATACAATCCACCTGTGTGTAATCAAGTCTCCGTATAAATGCACCTGCACTGTGATAGTCTCAGAGGTCCGTTAAAAGCGCAGAGAGCATCATGAAGAACAAGGAACACACCCGGCAGGTCCGAGATACTGTTGTGAATAAGTTTAAAGCTGGATTTGGATACAAAAAGATTTCCCAAGCTTTAAACATCCCAAGGAGCACTGATAATATTGAAATGGAAGGAGTATCAGACCACTGCAAATCTACCAAGACCTGGCCGTCCCTCTAAACTTTCAGCTCATACAAGGAGAAGACTGATCAGAGATGCAGCCAAGAGGCCCATGATCACTCTGGATGAACTGCAGAGATCTACAGCTGAGGTGGGAGACTCTGTCCATAGGACAACAATCAGTCGTATATTGCACAAATCTGGCCTTTATGGAAAAGTGGCAAGAAGAAAGCCATTTCTTAAAGATATCCATAAAAAGTGTCGTTTAAAGTTTGCCACAAGCCACCTGGGAGACACACCAAACATGTGGAAGAAGATGAAACCAAAATTGAACTTTTTGGCAACAATGCAAAACGTTATGTTTGGCGTAAAAGCAACACAGCTGAACACACCATCCCCACTGTCAAACATGGTGGTGGCAGCATCATGGTTTGGGCCTGCTTTTCTTCAGCAGGGACAGGGAAGATGGTTAAAATTGATGGGAAGATGGATGGAGCCAAATACAGGACCATTCTGGAAGAAAACCTGATGGAGTCTGCAAAAGACCTGAGACTGGGACGGAGATTTGTCTTCCAACAAGACAATGATCCAAAACATAAAGCAAAATCTACAATGGAATGGTTCAAAAATAAACATATCCTTGTGTTAGAATGGCCAAGTCAAAGTCCAGACCTGAATCCAATCGAGAATCTGTGGAAAGAACTGAAAACTGCTGTTCACAAATGCTCTCCATCCAACCTCACTGAGCTCGAGCTGTTTTGCAAGGAGGAATGGGAAAAAATGTCAGTCTCTCGATGTGCAAAACTGATAGAGACATACCCCAAGCGACTTACAGCTGTAATCGCAGCAAAAGGTGGCGCTACAAAGTATTAAGTTAAGGGGGCTGAATAATTTTGCACGCCCAATTTTTCAGTTTTTGATTTGTTAAAAAAGTTTGAAATATCCAATAAATGTCGTTCCACTTCATGATTGTGTCCCACTTGTTGTTGATTCTTCACAAAAAAATACAGTTTTATATCTTTATGTTTGAAGCCTGAAATGTGGCAAAAGGTCGCAAAGTTCAAGGGGGCCGAATACTTTCGCAAGGCACTGTATCACTCTAGTGTTAATGCTAAATTGTAATTATTTCACCTCTATGGCCTATTTATTGCCTTACCTCCCTAATCTAACTACATTTGCACACACTGTAAATAGATTTTTCTATTGTGTTATTGACTGAATATTTGTTTATGTGTAACTCTGTGTTGTTGTTTTTGTCCCACTGCTTTGCTATATCTTGGCCAGGTCACAATTGTACATGAGAACTGGTTAAATAAAATTGAATATATATATATATATATATATATATATATATATATATATATATATATATATTAAATATTTGCCTCTGGATTATAAAAAAATAAAAAAAAGATCCAGGTTAAGAAGTCGGATTTCTGCTCAAATATCTGGTGATCGATCTCATGTCCAAAAGTTATTTCCGGCTAATAGGTAATAATACAAGAAAGGTTGTGAGCAAATAATGTCTGAAATAACACAACAACATCAACGTGTCTGTCGGCGCCATCTTGTTGTCAGGGAAACATGAGAAACAACTTTGATTCTCTAGTGACATGGAGTTGACAGTTCCATGTTGCCACTGTCCATGTTGCCGTGGCCATATATACTGTGGACAGACTGAGAGGAGAGTTATACTGGGGAGTGAGATATACTGTGGACAGACTGAGGGGGTAGTTACTGTGGACTGATATACCGTGGACAACTCCTCTGCCATCTACAGTGGAGAGATAGCTAGCTCTCTTCTCATGTGAGGTCAGTGTGCTGGTCAGTGTACTGGTCAGTATGCTGGATTGTTCCACTGACATCAATAGTTTCACCATTAGAAAGGAAAGCATCAGCTTGCTATTGAGGGAATGACTGGCTGGAGAAGTATGTGGCTCTGGACCAAATGGTACCCTATTCCCTACAGAGAGCCCTATGGGCCCGGTCAAACACTACATAGGGAAAAGGCTCCCATTTGGGACACATATTATGTGTTGGTCTGCCAAAGACCTGTTGAGTTATGATGTCATTATGTGGTTGGTTAATTAACAGTTAATTAGTCCAGATGTGAGTGAGGTTCAGTATTGAGTCCTGAAGACCATGTCTGTCACTATGGAAACAATACTCAGCCATAATCCTTTTGGAAGAACAATCAAATGGGAAAATTAATTATGAAATTCACTTCTAGATAGTTTGAAACAAGACAACCCACATGCATTTCAAAATCAAATTAAATCAACCATTATTTGTCACATGCGCTGAATAAAACAAGCCCTTAACCTTACCTTGAAATGCTGACTGACAAGCCCTTAACCTTACCGTGAAATGCTGACTGACGAGCCCTTAACCTTACCGTGAAATACTGACTGACAAGCCCTTAACCTTACCGTGAAATGCTGACTGACAAGCCCTTAACCTTACCGTGAAATGCTGACTGACAAGCCCTTAACCAACAGGTAGACCTTACCATGAAATTCTTACGTGTGTCTGTCTGTCTGTCTGTCTGTCTGTCTGTCTGTCTGTCTGTCTGTCTGTCTGTCTGTCTGTCTGTCTGTCTGTCTGTCTGTCTGTCTGTCTGTCTGTCTGTCTGTCTGTCTGACCTCTATCTGAGAAGAAGTTAGTGAACCAGCGAGGCAGTCATCTGAGAACACAAGGCTGTTGAGTTTGCTGATAACAATGCGGTGATTGACAGAGTCAAAAGCTTTTTCAAGGTCGATGAAGGTCGATAGCGGTTATGATATCGTTTACGACCTTGAGCAATGTTGATGTGCACCCATGACCAGCTCGGAAACCAGATTGCACAGTGGAGTAGGTATCGTGGGATTCGAAATGGTCGGTGATCTGTTTGTTAACTTGGCTTTCGAATCATTTAGAAAGGCAAGTCAGGATGGATATAGGTCTATAACAGTTTGGGTCTAGAGTGTCTCCCCCTTTGAAGAGGGGGATGACCGCGGCTGCTTTCCAATCTTTGAGGATCTCAGACGACACGAAAGAGAGCTTGAACAGGCTAGTAATAGGGGTTGCAACAATTTCGGCTGATAATTTTAGAAAGAGAGGGTCCAGATTGTTTAGCCCAGCTGATTTGTAGGGATCCAGATTTTGCAGCTCTTTCAGAACATCTGCTGTCTGGATTTGGGTGAAGTAGAAGCGGGGGCTTGGGCGAGTAGCTGAAGGGGTTGCTGAGATTTTGGCTGGGGTAGGGGTAGCCAGGTGGAGAGCATGGCCAGCAGTGGAAAAACGCTTATTTAAATGATAGATTATCGTAGATTTTTCGGTGGTGAGTGTTTCCTATCCTCAGTGCAGTGGGCAGCTGGGAGGAGGTGCCCGTATGTAACGGATGTGAAACGGCTGGCTTAGTTAGCGTGGGCGCTAAATAGCGTTTCAATCAGTGACGTCACTTGCTCTGAGACCTTGAAGTAGTAGTTCCCCTTGCTCTGCAAGCCGCGGCTTTTGTGGAGCGATGGGTAACGACGCTTCGTAGGCGTCAGTTGTTGATGTGTGCAGAAGGTCCCTGGTTCGCGCCCGGGTATGGGCGAGGGGACGGTTTACTGTTACATTGATGCTGTTGACCCGGATTACTGGTTGCTGCGGAAAAAAGGAGGAAGGTCAAAAGGGGGGTGAGTGTAACGGATGTGAAACGGCTAGCTTAGTTAGCGTGGGCGCTAAATAGCGTTTCAATCAGTGACGTCACTTGCTCTGAGACCTTGAAGTAGTAGTTCCCCTTGCTCTGCAAGGGCCGCGGCTTTTGTGGAGCGATGGGTAACGACGCTTCGTAGGCGTCAGTTGTTGATGTGTGCAGAAGGTCCCTGGTTCGCGCCCGGGTATGGGCGAGGGGACGGTTTACTGTTACACGTATTCTCCATGGACTTTACAGTGTCACAAAACTTTTCGGAATTAGTGCTACAGGAAACAAATTTCTGTTTGAAAAAGCTAGCCTTAGCTTTCCTAACTGACTGAGTAAATTGGTTCCTGACTTCCCTGAAAAGTTGCATATCGTGGGGGCTATTCGATGCTATTGCAGAACGCCATAGGTTGTTTTTGCTGGTCAAGTGCAGTCAAGTTGGGGTTGAACCAAGGGCTATATCTGTTCTTAGATGTACATTTTTTTAAAGGGGCATATTTAAGATGGAGAGGAAAACACTTTTGAAGAGCAACCAACCATCCTCTACTGACGGGTCAACTGCCAGGTCGATTAGTAAGGCCTGCACGCTGAAGTGTTTTAGGGAGCGTTTGACAGTGCTGAGGGGTGGTTGTTTGACCGCGGACCCAGTACGCACGCAGGCAATGAGGCAGTGATCGCTGAGATCCTGGTTGAAGACAGCATAGGTGTATTTAGAGGGAAAGTTGGTCAGGATGATATCTAAGAGGGTGCCTATGGTTACGGATTTAGGGTTGTACCTGGTAGGTTCCTTGATAATTTGTGTGAGATTGAGGGCATCTACAGTAGCTTAGATTATAGGGCAGCCGAGGTGTTATTAAGCATGTCCCAGTTTAGGTCACCTAACAGTACGAACTCTGAAGATAGATGGGGGGCGATCAATTCACATATTGTGTCCAGGGCACAGCTGGGGGCTGATGGGGGTCTATAACAAGCGGCAACGGTGAGAGACTTGTTTCTGGAAAGGTGGATTTTTAAAAGTAGAAGCTTGAATTGTTTGGGCACAGACCTGGATAGCATGTCAGAACTCTGCAGGCTATCTCTGCAGTAGATTGCAACCACCAGCTTTGGCAGTTCTATCTTGTCGGAAAATGTTATAGCTAGGGATGGAAATTTCAGGATTTTCAGACACGGCTAGGACATCCGGGTTGGCAGAGTGTGCAAAAGCAGTGAATAAAACAAACTTATGGAGCTACTAATGTTAACCTTCATGAAACCAATGCTTTCAGTTACAGACGTCAACAAATGAGAGCGCCTGGGGAATGGGAGTGATGCTCAGGGCAGCAGCGCCTGGGTTACCCTCTACATCACCAGAGGAACATAAGGTCAGATGCCGAGCAGTTGCCATACCAGGTGGTGATGCAACCGGTCAGGATGCTCTTGATGGTGCAGCTGTAGATCTTTTTGAGGATCTGGGAACCCATGCCAAATCTTTTCAGTCTCCTGATGGGGAAAAGGTTGTGTCGTGCCCTCTTCACGACTGTCTTGGTGAGTTTGGACCATGATAATTTGTAGGTGATGTGGACACCAAGGAACTTGAAGCTTCCCACTTGCAAGTATTTTAAAAATGAAACATATTCTCAACATTTAG
Organism: Oncorhynchus mykiss; assembly: GCF_057628025.1. Classification (NCBI taxonomy): domain Eukaryota; kingdom Metazoa; phylum Chordata; class Actinopteri; order Salmoniformes; family Salmonidae; genus Oncorhynchus; species Oncorhynchus mykiss. The sequence continues at coordinate 84,602,432 of NC_143028.1, forward strand.
TAAAACATATAGACAACAGAATATTCTGAGATTGCTTGCCTTGATTCCGGTTACGAGATCTCTGATAACAGATACAGCTCATCTATGATAAGTATTTATAGAACAATCAACTCAGTTTAATTAGTCTAATAATAGACACAACAATATCCACAGACTTACCAGTCACTAGAGCTGATTAATTTCAATCACATTGTGTTGTCTGTTATCCTCTAGCAGTAATATTTTCTTTGTTCTAACCATAAACCACATATCTTCTAGCAGTAATATTTTCTTTGTTCTAACCATAAACCACATATCTTCTAGCAGTAATATTGTCTTTGTTCTAACCATAAACCACATATCTTCTAGCAGTAATATTTTCTTTGTTCTAACCATAAACCACATATCCTCTAGCAGTAATATTGTCTTTGTTCTAACCATAAACCACATATCCTCTAGCAGTAATATTGTTTTCACTATACAATGCCTTTGGAAAGTATTCAGACCCCTTGACATTTTCCACATTTTGTTACTTTACAGCCTTATTCTAAAATGGATTACATTTAAAAATATTTAAAAAATAATAATAATAAAATTAATCATCAGAAATCAGCCCACAATACCCTATAATGACAAAATTAATTATACCCTTAACTATGAAACTCCAAATTGAGGTCAGGTGAATCCTGTTTCCATTCCATCATCCTTGAGATGTTTCTACAACTTGATTGGTCCACCTGTGTTATTTCAATTGATTGGACATGATTTGGAAAGGCACACCTGTCTATATAAGATCCCACAGTTGACAGTGCATGGCAGACCAAACCATGAGGTCGAAGGAATTCTCTATAGAGCGCCGAGACAGGATTGTGTCGAGGCACAGATCTGGGGAAGGGTACCAAATCATTTCTGCAACATTGAAGGTCCACAAGAACACAGTGGCCTCCATCATTCTTAAATGGAAGTTTGGAACCACCAAGACTTGAAAGTCTGGCCGCCTGGCCAAACTGAGCAATTGGGGGAGAAGGGCCTTGCTCGGGGAGGTGACCAAGAACCCGATGGTCACTCTGACAGAGCTCTAGAGTGCCTCTGTGGAGATGGGAGAACCTTCCAGAAGGACAACCATCTCAATCAGGCCTTTATGTTAGAGTGGCCAGATGGAAGCCACTCCTAAGTGAAAGGCACATGACAGCTCGCTTGGAGTTTGCCAAAAGGCACCTAAAGACACTCAGACCACGAGAAACAAGATTCTCTGGTCTGATGAAACCAAGATTGAACTCTCTGGCCTGAATGCCAAGCGTCACGTCTGGAGGAAACCTAGCACCATCCCTACGTTGAAGCATAGTGGTGACAGCATCATGCTGTAGAGATGTTTTTCAGCGGCAGGGACTGGGAGACTAGTCAGGATCGAGTCAAAGATGAATAGAGCAAAGTACAGAGATCCTTAATGAAGACCTGCTCCAGAGCGCTCAGGACATCAGACTGGGGCAACTGTTCACCTTCCAACAGGACAATGACCCTAAGCACACAGCCAAGACAACGCAGGAGTGGCTTCGGGACAAGTCTCCGAATGTCCTTGAGTGGCCCAGCCAGAGCCCGGATTTAAACCTGATCGAACATCTCTGTAGAGACCTGAAAATAGCTGTGCAGCAATGCTCCCCATCCAACCTGACAGAGCTTGAGAGGATCTGCAGAGAAGAATGGGAGAATCTACCCAAATACAGGAGTGCCAAACTTAGTGTCATACCCAAGAAGACTCAAGGCTGTAATCTCTGCCAAAGGTGCTTCAACAAAGTATTAAGTAAAGTGTCTGAATACTTATGTAAATGTAATATTTTAGTTTCACATTTTTAATAAATTACCAAACATTTCTAATCTGTTTTTGCTTTGTCATTATTGGGTATTTTGTGTAGATTTATGAGGGGGAAAGAAACAATTTAATCCATTTTAGAATAAGGCTGTAACGTAACAAAATGTGGGTCAAGTGGTCTGAATACCTTTCGAAGACACTTAACTATAAAGCACATATCCTCTTGTTGTTATATTGTCTTAGCTGTAACTATAAAGCACATATCCTCTTGTTGCTATATTGTCTTAGCTGTAACTATAAAGCACATCCTCTTGTTGCTATATTGTCTTAGCTGTAACTATAAAGCACATATCCTCTTGTTGTTATATTGTCTTAGCTGTAACTATAAAGCACATATCCTCTTGTTGTTATATTGTCTTAGCTGTAACTATAAAGCACATATCCTCTTGTTGTTATATTGTCTTAGCTGTAACTATAAAGCACATATCCTCTTGTTGTTATATTGTCTTAGCTGTAACTATAAACCAAATGTCCTCTACCTGTAATATTTGGCTCATTGGGATTATGAATTTGGTTTCTAGACATGTTGGCGTGTAGTCTTTTTTTTGCATTATGATGGGTTAATGCTAATTGTGATGTGCTTTGGTTGGTATTCACTGCCTAGTCTTATAAGTGTTTGGTATAGTGCCTTAGAGACGTATCAGTGATTTTGGTTGTGTGTGTGTGTGCGTGCGTGCAAGTAGAATAAACATGTTACTCTTGTAGAAAAACGCCAATCCTCTTGTTCATGTTGAGGAAACAGTCTATCACTCCGTCATACAGTACACACTTTTAATTTTTGTTGTCCTAGGCTACCTGACTAAAATGCTTGCTTGCTAGCCTAACTTTCTTTCATGGGCAACATTAGCTAGTTAACTCCAGCCAAGTACATCTAGCAACATACTGAACTGCCATACTCTCAGGCCAGGGGCAGAATGTATGAAGTATGAATTTATGGTTGGATCAGAATCGCTGTTATAATCACTTGCCAGTACAAAGAATTAGGCAAAACCACAAATCCCTATCTCCATCCATGGCTAATTTAGGAAAGGGTCGATTTTAGACAACACAATGAGATGTAACAATTAAAGTTTTTTTTCTGTCAATTGATCTAGCTTTTGATGTGATTGGTGGGAAGCCAATCCAAACTGCCTTCCCTTGAAACGTATTTTTTGGTACACCAGGACCATTCACAGTTGAGCTTGATCAGTTTAGCTCATCGCTTATTGGCTATTGTTTTATACTTTTTTAATCAAGGGAGGCCAAATGCTCACTGGCTTCCCATTCATTCAATATTACAGGCGGCAGAGTAGCCTAGTGGTTAGAGCGTTGGACTAGTAACCGAAAGGTTGGAAGTTCAAATCCCCGAGCTGACAAGGTACAAATCTGTCATTCTGCCCCTGAACAGGCAGTTAACCCACTGTTCCTAGGCCGTCATTGAAAATAAGAATTTGTTCTTAACGGACTTGCCTAGTTAAATAAAGGTCAAATAAAAAATACTATTTTTGACCAGACAGCATCAGATAGATGGGCTACACATACTGAGGGGCACTGTTTAGCTCGTTCGAATGCTTTCTCTGGTGAGATACATTCAACGTCTTGCAAACTGAAGGAAAAATAAATGATTCATACATTTTTTGGGGGAAGCCTGGCTTCCCTTATCATCCATGGATACACACCACTGCATAAAGGAAGAGACCAGGAAATCTGGTCATAATGCAGACACAGTGGACAGACACAATTTAGTACCATGTGTAGACACATTTCTGGAAATGTGGGGACAATCAGAATGTAGACAAGGTCAGGACAAAGGACCCATGTTAGCACCAGGTATACATGGGGCTTCTCTCTCTTCACTGGTAGGATTAGTTATTTAATTACCCTCATCAGTGTTCCACTGTGACATGCTCACCATCGTCATCATGGCAGCTGTGTTTATCTGAAAGGACATTGCCACGACCCTCTGCCCTCACGATGAACTGATCTTTCAGCCAATCAGATGACAGTACGGCCTGCTTCTACAGTTGACTGTCGCTGGAAAACACACACACGCACACACACAGCCTTGTTTTTATGACGTTGTGGGACAAAAGTGTGGAACATGAATTGTGAGGAGCAGCCTTTCCGCAGGTCGTTCCTGAAAAGAATCTGATCAAAAGCAATTTAAGCACAAATATCACTTGAAATTAACACAATAAAGAAGCTTTGTCCTCATCCTGGCTGGGTCATAACTCTTGGGGACCTTTTTTCAGGCTTTTATTATTTGTGGGGCTCTCCTTTATACACACACACACACACACGCACACACGCACACACGCACACACGCACACACGCACACACACACACACACACACACAGAGAGAGAGAGAAGGGACATTTCCTGCGTACCTCTGCTTATTCCTAATTTTATCAGTAAAAAAAATACAGTACTTTTGGAATATAAAGCCTAAATTTGACACAGCTGTCCACTATGGAGTGAACTTAAAGGGATACTTCGGGATTTTGGCACTGAGGCCCTTTATCTACTTCCCTAGTCAGATGAACTTGTGGACACCATTGTTATGTCTCTGAGTCAAGTAGGAAGGAAGTTGCTAACTAGACAGTGTATCCAGTAGGAAGGAAGTTGCTAACTAGACAGTGTATCCAATAGGAAGGAAGTTGCTAACTAGACAGTGTATCCAATAGGAAGGAAGTTGCTAACTAGACAGTGTATCCAGTAGGAAGGAAGTTGCTAACTAGACAGTGTATCCAGTAGGAAGGAAGGTGCTAACTAGACAGTGTATCCAATAGGAAGGAACTAGACAGTGTATCCAGTAGGAAGGAAGTTGCTAACTAGACAGTGTATACAATAGGAAGGAAGGTGCTAACTAAACAGTGTATCCAGTAGGAAGGAACTTGCTAACTAGACAGTGTATCCAATAGGAAGGAACTAGACAGTGTATCCAATAGGAAGGAACAAGACAGTGTATCCAATAGGAAGGAACTAGACAGTGTATCCAATAGGAAGGAACTAGACAGTGTATCCAATAGGAATGAACTAGACAGTGTATCCAATAGGAAGGAACAAGACAGTGTATCCAATAGGAAGGAACTAGACAGTGTATCCAATAGTAAGGAACTAGACAGTGTATCCAATAGGAAGGAACTAGACAGTGTATCCAACAGGAAGGAAGTTGCTAACTAGACAGTTTATCCAGTAGGAAGGAATTTGCTAACTAGACACTGTATCCAGTAGGAAGGAAGTTGCTACCTAGACAGTTTATCCAGTAGGAAGGAAGTTGCTAACTAGACAGTGTATCGATTAGGAAGGAACTAGACAGTGCATCCTGTAGGAAGGAAGTTGCTAACTAGACAGTGTTTCAAGTAAGAAGGAAGTTGCTAACTAGACAGTGTTTCCAGTAGGAAGGAAGTTGCTAACTAGACAGTGTTTCCAGTAGGAAGGAAGTTGCTAACTAGACAGTGTATCCAATAGGAAGGAAGTTGCTAACTAGACAGTGTATCCAATAGGAAGGAAGTTGCTAACTAGACAGTGTATCCAGTAGGAAGGAAGGTGCTAACTAGACAGTGTATCCAGTAGGAAGGAAGTTGCTAACTAGACAGTGTATCCAGTAGGAAGGAAGGTGCTAACTAGACAGTGTATCCAATAGGAAGGAAGTTGCTAACTAGACAGTGTATCCAGTAGGAAGGAAGTTGCTAACTAGACAGTGTATCCAGTAGGAAGGAAGGTGCTAACTAGACAGTGTATCCAATAGGAAGGAACTAGACAGTGTATCCAGTAGGAAGGAAGTTGCTAACTAGACAGTGTATACAATAGGTAGGAAGGTGCTAACTAGACAGTGTATCCAGTAGGAAGGAAGTTGCTAACTAGACAGTGTATCCAGTAGGAAGGAAGGTGCTAACTAGACAGTGGATCCAGTAGGAAGGAAGTTGCTAACTAGACAGTGTATCCAATAGGAAGGAAGTTGCTAACTAGACAGTGTATCCAGTAGGAAGGAAGTTGCTAACTAGACAGTGTATCCAATAGGAAGGAAGGTGCTAACTAGACAGTGTATCCAGTAGGAAGGAAGGTGCTAACTAGACAGTGTATCCAATAGGAAGGAACTAGACAGTGTATCCAGTAGGAAGGAAGGTGCTAACTAGACAGTGTATCCAGTAGGAAGGAAGTTGCTAACTAGACAGTGTATCCAGTAGGAAGGAAGTTGCTAACTAGACAGTGTATCCAATAGGAAGGAAGTTGCTAACTAGACAGTGTATCCAATAGGAAGGAAGTTGCTAACTAGACAGTGTATCCAGTAGGAAGGAAGTTGCTAACTAGACAGTGTATCCAGTAGGAAGGAAGGTGCTAACTAGACAGTGTATCCAATAGGAAGGAACTAGACAGTGTATCCAATAGGAAGGAACTAGACAGTGTATCCAGTAGGAAGGAAGTTGCTAACTAGACAGTGTATCCAGTAGGAAGGAAGGTGCTAACTAGACAGTGTATCCAATAGGAAGGAACTAGACAGTGTATCCAACAGGAGGGAAGTTGCTAACTAGACAGTGTATCCAGTAGGAAGGAAGTTGCTAACTAGACAGTGTATCCAGTAGGAAGGAAGGTGCTAACTAGACAGTGTATCCAGTAGGAAGGAAGGTGCTAACTAGACAGTGTATCCAATAGGAAGGAACTAGACAGTGTATCCAATAGGAAGGAACTAGACAGTGTATCCTGTAGGAAGGAAGTTGCTAACTAGACAGTGTATCCAGTAGGAAGGAAGGTGCTAACTAGACAGTGTATCCAATAGGAAGGAAGGTGCTAACTAGACAGTGTATCCAATAGGAAGGAACTAGACAGTGTATCCAATAGGAAGGAACTAGACAGTGTATCCTGTAGGAAGGAAGTTGCTAACTAGACAGTGTATCCAGTAGGAAGGAAGTTGCTAACTAGACAGTGGATCCAGTAGGAAGGAAGTTGCTAACTAGACAGTGTATCCAGTAGGAAGGAAGTTGCTAACTAGACAGTGTATCCAGTAGGAAGGAAGTTGCTAACTAGACAGTGTATCCAATAGGAAGGAAGTTGCTAACTAGACAGTGTATCCAATAGGAAGGAAGTTGCTAACTAGACAGTGTATCCAGTAGGAAGGAAGGTGCTAACTAGACAGTGGATCCAGTAGGAAGGAAGTTGCTAACTAGACAGTGTATCCAGTAGGAAGGAAGGTGCTAACTAGACAGTGTATCCAATAGGAAGGAAGTTGCTAACTAGACAGTGTATCCAGTAGGAAGGAAGTTGCTAACAAGACAGTGTATCCAGTAGGAAGGAAGGTGCTAACTAGACAGTGTATCCAATAGGAAGGAACTAGACAGTGTATCCAATAGGAAGGAACTAGACAGTGTATCCAGTAGGAAGGAAGTTGCTAACTAGACAGTGTATCCAGTAGGAAGGAAGGTGCTAACTAGACAGTGTATCCAATAGGAAGGAACTAGACAGTGTATCCAACAGGAGGGAAGTTGCAAACTAGACAGTGTATCCAGTAGGAAGGAAGTTGCTAACTAGACAGTGTATCCAGTAGGAAGGAAGGTGCTAACTAGACAGTGTATCCAATAGGAAGGAAGTTGCTAACTAGACAGTGTATCCAGTAGGAAGGTGCTAACTAGACAGTGTATCCAATAGGAAGGAAGTTGCTAACTAGACAGTGTATCCAGTAGGAAGGAAGGTGCTAACTAGACAGGGGATCCAGTAGGAAGGAAGTTGCTAACTAGACAGTGTATCCAGTAGGAAGGAACTAGACAGTGTATCCAGTAGGAAGGAAGTTGCTAACTAGACAGTGTTTCAAGTAGGAAGGAAGTTGCTAACTAGACAGTGGATCCAATATGAATGAAGTTGCTATCTAAACAGTGTGTTCAATAGGAAGGAAGTTGCTAAATAGACAGTGTGTTCAATAGGAAGGAAGTTGCCATCTAGACAGTGTGTTCAATAGGAAGGAAGTTGCCATCTAGACAGTGTGTTCAATAGGAAGGAAGTTGCTAACTAGACAGTGCGTTCAATAGGAAGGAAGTTGCTAACTAGACAGTGTGTTCAATAGGAAGGAAGTTGCCAACTAGACAGTGTGTTCAATAGGAAGGAAGTTGCCATCTAGACAGTGTGTTCAATAGGAAGGAAGTTGCCATCTAGACAGTGTGCTCAATAGGAAGGAAGTTGCCATCTAGACAGTGTGTTCAATAGGAAGGAAGTTGCCATCTAGACAGTGTGTTCAATAGGAAGGAAGTTGCCATCTAAACAGTGTGTTCAATAGGAAGGAAGTTGCCATCTAGACAGTGTGTTCAATAGGAAGGAAGTTGCCATCTAGACAGTTTGTTCAATAGGAAGGAAGTTGCTATCTAGACAGTGTGTTCAATAGGAAGGAAGTTGCTATCTAGACAGTGTGTTCAATAGGAAGGAAGTTGCCATCTAGACAGTGTGTTCAATAGGAAGGAAGTTGCTATCTAGACAGTGTTTCCTTTAGACTACTGGGTCTGGGTTCCCAGGGTTCCCAGCCCATGTCCCCAGTTATTGCAAGTATAGGTGCAAATGTGTGGACACCTAAAAAGTAACGTACTGCTCTGTTATGAACCTCTTACCACCCCACACTCCTGCTGAATAGTCCAGAACAGGACACACGCATGTCTGATACAGTTTGGAATACGTAGCATAACCAATATCTTTGAGTGGTTTTGTTTTTCCTAGAACTCCCCCAAGAGCTCTACTTGCTGAGTCGGCCAGGACAGTTGTTGCTTATAGAAAGATAATATGTTCATAAAAATACACACATATTTATAAATGCTAGTAAACTCAGGAGTGTATTCACCAAAACAAAACTGAAAAACACTTCTAGTAGCTGGTTTTCTAAAATGCATTATCTGTGTTTTAGTCTGGTTAGTCATGAGTCTCCATCTTTAACACCAAGTCATTATCTGTGTTTTAGTCTGGTTGATCATGAGTCTCCATCTTTAACACCAAGTCATTATCTGTGTTTTAGTCTGGTTGAACATGAGTCTCCATCTTTAACACCAAGTCATTATCTGTGTTTTAGTCTGGTTGAACATGAGTCTCCATCTTTAACACCAAGTCATTATCTGTGTTTTAGTCTGGTTGACCATGAGTCTCTTTAACACCAAGTCATTATCTGTGTTTTGTCTGGTTGAACATGAGTCTCTTTAACACCAAGTCATTATCTGTGTTTTGTCTGGTTGACCGTGAGTCTCTTTTACACCAAGACATTATCTGTGTTTTGTTTGGTTGACCATGAGTCTCCATCTTTAACACCAAGTCATTATCTGTGTTTTGTCTGGTTGAACATGAGTCTCTTTAACACCAAGTCATTATCTGTGTTTTGTCTGGTCGATCATGAGTCTCCATCTTTTACATCAAGTCATTATCTGTGTTTTGTTTGGTTGACCATGAGTCTCCATGTTTTACACCAACTGACTGCACATAATAACATGTTCTACAGGTCTTGTTCAGTTTCTGACATCAACATAATATCATCAGCATATAAAAGGATACTTAGCATTTCATCATCATATCTTACCCCAATATTTAACTGTGGCTGCAATCCCGTTAATGGGATCGATATGACAACAGCCAGTGAAAGTGCAGGGCGCCAAATTCAAAACAACAAATCTCATAATTAAAATTCCTCAAACATACATGTATTTTATACCATTTTAAAGGTAATCTTGTTGTTAATCCCACCACAGTGTCCGTTTTCAAATAGGCTTAATAGCGAAAGCTCCACAAACGATTATGTTAGGTCACCACCAACTCACAGAAAAAGAGAGAGAAAGAGAGAGAGAAAATGAATCACTAACCTTTGATGATCTTCATCAGATGACACTCATAGGACTTCATGTTACACAATACATGTATGTTTTGTTTGATAAAGTTCATATTTCTATCAAAATATCTGAGTTTACATTGGCGCGTTACGTTCACTAGTTCCAAAAACATCCAGTGATTTTGCATAGCCACATCAAATCAACAGAAATACTCATCATAAATGTAGATGAAAATACAAGTTATACACAATTATATATATACCTCTCCTTAATAAAACCACTGTGTCAGATTTTAAAAAAGCAAACCATGCAATAATCTGAGACGGAATAATCTGAGAAAATAAATACAATTATCCGCCATGTTGGAGTCAAAAGAAATCAGAAATAACATTATAAATATTCCCTTACCTTTGATGATCTTCATCAGAATGCACTCCCAGGAATCCTAGTTCCACAATAAATGCTTGGTTTGTTTCGATAATGTCCATTATTTATGTCCAAGTAGCTACTTTTGTTAGGGCTTAGGTATACAAATCCAAACGCTCGTGCAGGTCCATCTGAATCTCGGACAAAAACTTCAAAAAGGTATATTACAGGTCGAAGAAACTTGTCAAACTAAGTATAGAATCAATCTCTAGGGTGTTGTTATCATACATCTTCAAAAAAGTTCCAACCGGAGAATTCCATTGTCTGTAGAGAAGCCATGGAATGCAGGTCACCCAGTTGTCCTCTGAATCATTCAGATGTTCATTGGCAAACTTCAGACGGGCATGTATGTGTGCTTTCTTGAGCAGGGGGACCTTGCGGAGGCTGCAGGATTTCAGTCCTTCACAGCGTAGTGTGTTACCAATTGCTTTCTTGGTGACTCTGGTCCCAGCTGCCTTGAGATCAATGACAAGATCCTCCCGTGTACTTCTGGGCTGATTCCTCACCATTCTCATGATCATTGCAACTCCACGAGGTGAGATCTTGCATCGAGCCCCAGGCTGAGGGAGACAGTTCTTTTGTGTTTCTTCCATTTGTGAATAATCGCACCAACTTGCCACCTTCTCACCAAGCTGCTTGGCGATGGTCTTGTAGCCTATTCCAGCCTTGTGAAGGTCTACAATCTTGTCCATGACATCCTTGGAGAGCTCTTTGGTCTTGGCCACGGTGGAGAGTTTGGAATCTGATTGATTGATTGCATATTGCTTCTGTGGACAGGTGTCTTTTATACAGGTAACAAACTGAGATTAGGAGCACTCCCTTTCAGAGTGTGCTCCTAATCTCAGCTCATTACCTGTATAAAAGACACCTGGGAGCCAGAAATATTTCTGATTGAGAGGGGGTCAAATACTTATTTCCCTCATTAAAATGCAAATCAATTTATAACATTTTTGACATGCGTTTTTCTGGATTTTTTTGTTGTTATTCTGTCTCTCACTGTTCAAATTAACCTACCATTAAAATTGTAGACTGATAATTTCTTTGTCAGTGGGCAAACGTACAACATCAGCAGGGGATCAAATTATTTTTTCCCTCACTGTATACTCACAGACATCATTCAAACAGTTTTAGAAACATCAGAGTGTTTTCTATCCAATACTACTAATAATATGCATATATTAGCAACAGGGACTGAGGAGTAGGCCGTTTACTCTGGGCACCTTTCATCCAAGCTACTCAATACCCCCCCTGCAGCCATAAGAAGTGAATTTATTTTGCCAAATCATTTATAAACAAAGCAAACAAAGTTGGTGAAAAGGCACTTCCTTGTTTTACACCCGAGGGTGTGGGAAACCAATCTGTACAATATTAATTAACACGCACACAAGCAATTGGTGCTTTTGTAAAGAGACTGGATTGCTTGATAGAATTTCCCATCAACCCCTCCCTGTCTTTAACAAACTATAAGCTAAAATATCCCTATTTACAAAATCAAAAGCTTTCTGGAAATCAATTAAACATGCAAAACTAGGCTTCTCTTCATGTAATCTATTTCTAATTGTACAGAATGAGAAAATATGATCTATACCATTTTGTTCTTCCTCCTGAATGTTTTGGTCCTCCAAAAATGTAATTAGCCTTTTGTTGAGGATGGATGAATATAATTTATAAACCGTAATTAATAAACTTATGCCTCTATAGTTCAGCGGCACTCTCGGGTCATTTTTGGAAGATTTGGGAATTCACTATAGACTTATACCAAGTGGATGGTAGTATACTGTATTCAAAACACATTTGGAGCAAATCATATAGGACGTCAATTAATTCAGGGGATTTTAAAACCTCATTAGAAAGTTCATCATTGCCAAACACTTTCCCATTTTTTGCAGCTTCAATCACCTTCTTAACTTCTGCCACAGCTCCTCATTAAAATAATGAATCACAGTGCCTTGCAAAAGTTTTCATCCCCCGTTGTTCCTGTTGCATTACAACCTGTAATTTAAATTGTTTTTTATTTGGATTTCATGTAATGGACATACTCAAAATAGTCCAAATTGGTGAAGTGAAATAAAAAAACTTTATTTCAAAAAATTCGAAACAATAAAAAACGTAAATGTGCTGCGTGGTGCCCCAAAATAAGATCTGGTGCAACCAATTACCTTCATAAGTCACAAAATTAGTTAAATAAAGTCCACCTGTTTGCATTTTAAGCATCACATGATCTGTCACATGATCATCTCAGTATATATTTTTTTACTGTTCTGAAAAGGCCACAGAGTTTGCAACACCACTAAGCAATAGGCACCATGAAAACCAAGGAGCCCTCCAAACAGGTCAGGGGCAAAGTTGTGAAGAATTACAGATCAGGGTTGTGTTATAAAAAATACCCAAAACTTTGAACATCCCACGGATCAAATCAAATGTACTTGTCACATACACATGGTTAGCAGATGTTAATGCGAGTGTAGCAAAATGCTTGTGCTTCTATTTTACCTTAATTTAACTAGGCAAGTCAGTTAAGAACAAATTCTTATTTTCAAGGATGGCCTAGTGGGTTAACTGCCTTGTTCAGGGGCAGAACGACAGATTTGTACCTTGTCAGCTCAGGGATATGAACTTACAACCTTTCGGTTACTAGTCCAACGCTCTAGCCACTAGGCTACCCTGCCACAATTAAGTAGCAACCAACGAGTAATCTAACCCAACAATTCCACAACTACTACCTTATACACACACGTGTAAAGGGATAAAGAATATGTACATAAAGATATATGAATGAGTGATGGTACAGAACGGCATAGGCAAGATGCAGTAGATGGTATCGAGTACAGTATATACATATGAGATGAGTAACGTAGGGTATGTAAACATAAAAGTGGCATAGTTTAAAGTGGCTAGTGACACATGTATGACATAAAGATGGCAAGATGCAGTAGATGGTATAGAGTACAGTATATACATATGAGATGAGTAATGTAGGGTATGTGAACATTATATTAAGTGCCATTGTTTAAAGTGGCTAGTGATACATTTTTTTTTACATCAATCTCCATTATTAAAGAATTGTGAGTCAGTATGTTGGCAGCAGCCACTCAATGTTAGTGGTGGCTGTTAACAGTCTGATGGCCTTGAGATATAAGCTGTTTTTCAGTCTCTCCGTCCCTGCTTTGATATACCTGTACTTACCTCACCTTCTGGATGATAGCGGGGAGAACAGGCAGTGACTCGGGTGGTTGTTGTCCTTGATGATCTTTATGGCCTTCCTGTGACATCGGGTGGTGTAGGTGTCCTGGAGGGCAGGTAGTTTGCCCCTGGTGATAGGTTGTGCAGACCTCACTACCCTCCGGAGCACCATTAAATCCGTTATTAAAAAATGTAAAGGATATGGCACCACAACAAACCTGCCAAGAGAGTGCCGCCCACCAAAACTCATGGACCAGGCAAGGAAGGCATTAATCACAGAGGCAACAAAGAGACCAAAGATGACCTGAAGGAGCTGCAAAGATCCACAGAGCTGGACTTTACAGAAGAGTGGCCAAAAAAAGGTACTCTGGTCAGAAAAAATGTAGCTTTTTGGACATCAAGGAAAACGTTATGTCTGGCGCAAACCCAACACCTCTCATCACCCCGAGAATACCATCCCCACAGTGAAGCATGGTGGTGACATCATCATGCTGTGGGGATGTTTTTCATCGACAGGGACTGGGAAACTGGTCAGAATTGAAGGAATGATGGATGTCGCTAAATACAGGGAAATTCTTGAGGGAAACCTGTTTCAGTCCTCCAGAGATTTGAGACTATGACGGAGGTTCACCTTCCACCAGAACAATGGCCCTAAGCATACTGCTAAAGCAATACTCGAGTGGTTTAAGGGGAAACATTTAAATGTCTTGGAATGACCTAGTCAAAGCTCAGACCTCAATCCAATTGAGAATCTGTGGTATGACTGAAAATTGCTGTACAGCGGAACCCATTCAACTTGTAGGAGCCGGAGCAGTTTTGCCTTGAAGAATGTGCAAAAATCCCAGTGGTTAGATGTGCTAAGCTTATAGAGACATACCCCAAGAGACTTGCAGCTGTAATTACTGCAAAAGGTGTCCCTATTGACTTTGGGGGGTGAATAGTTATGCATGTTTTCAGATGTTTTGTCTTATTTCTTGTTTGTTTCACAATAAAAAATATGTTGCATCTTCAAAGTGGTAGGCATGTTGCGTAAATCAAATGATACAAACCCCTAAAAAATCTATTTTAATTCTAGGTTGTGAGGCAACAAAATAGTAAAAATGCCAAGGGGGTGAAAACTTTCTCAAGCCACTGTATATGTATTGATAAGGTTTGTATGTAAGAGGGTTCTAATATTGTATATTCAGTTTTAGCTCTCAGGGAACATGTCTTCCTCAAAATATGCCACATTTTCGTTACCTGAGAAGAAACTAGCAAACCCCTTCCCTCACTCCTTAAGTACCTATGAAATATCAGAGTTCAGCCCCCCCACCCACCCCTGTCTTCCCTGACTTCCATAGGAATTTTATTATGACTTTTGGTCCTAACTTGGAGGATGTGTGGTCTGTATCTCCTCAAGGTATAATAACTGTTGAGGATGTCTTGTCTGTATCTCCTCTCTGATATCTCCAGTTAAATATAGGCGCAGTCTTTTATCAAACACGTGCTGTTTTTTCTTAAATTCCTTCCTACACTCTTCTCTTGTATTCCCATCTTTATACTGTATAAATAAGTACTCAGCCTTGTTACTGACCATATATCCCTTAACTCATCATTCCAATAAGGCTTGTTCTGCTTGTAAACTTTTGTCATGACGTTGGCCTGGGGGTAGATTTATGACAGTCATAAATACCTCTTCCCCCTTTTTCCTCTCTCTATCCTACTGATGTTACATTTGCAAACCCCTTTGGTTAACATAGAGATTCTGGGAACATCAGAAAGTGGGGGAAAATGAACTATATTCTGGTAACCCGACCAATTGAACATATGCGGTGGTACTTAATGAATATGATGTCAGTTCATCTGAGACATTCTCATCAATGATAAGATGACATAAACTCTACAGTGGAAGGTCTACACATCAGAGTTATCGGATTCACATGGAAATGTTGTTCAATTTAAATGTTTGAATATTAAATTATTTGTGATGGGATGAAATGTGATTTTAGCTTCTAAAATGTGAGATTTGGGTTTACATAATCTGCTCAATCAATGACCCGCCCCTGTGAAGGGACATGGGTTATACAACTTTTCAAACACGCCCTCCTCTCCCTTCCTATATAAAGCCTTGATGACAATATAACCTCCTGTTCCAAGGATGTGAGGACGACGGTCCGATGTCAGAATGGTTCAGATAATAACTACAGAATGAAGCCAACATCAGCGTGAGCTTTGGTTGCGAATGATAAGAACTTTGAACTCTTATTCACTACAGAAGTGATACCTCTACAGAGGAGGCTTCACCTGTCATGTTCAACATACTAGCTCTACAGAGGAGGCTTCACCTGTCATGTTCAACATACTAGCTCTACAGAGGAGACTTCACCTGTCATGTTCAACATACTAGTTCTACAGAGGAGGCTTCACCTGTCATGTTCAACATACTAGCTCTACAGAGGACGCTTCACCTGTCATGTTCAACATACTAGCTCTACAGAGGACGCTTCACCTGTCATGTTCAACATACTAGCTCTACAGAGGAGGCTTCACCTGTCATGTTCAACATACTAGCTCTACAGAGGAGACTTCACCTGTCATGTTCAACATACTAGCTCTACAGAGGAGACTTCACCTGTCATGTTCAACATACTAGCTCTACAGAGGACGCTTCACCTGTCATGTTCAACATACTAGCTCTACAGAGGAGGCTTCACCTGTCATGTTCAACATACTAGCTCTACAGAGGAGACTTCACCTGTCATGTTCAACATACTAGCTCTACAGAGGAGACTTCACCTGTCATGTTCAACATACTAGCTCTACAGAGGAGACTTCACCTGTCATGTTCAACATACTAGCTCTACAGAGGAGACTTCACCTGTCATGTTCAACATACTAGCTCTACAGAGGACGCTTCACCTGTCATGTTCAACATACTAGCTCTACAGAGGAGGCTTCACCTGTCATGTTCAACATACTAGCTCTACAGAGGAGGCTTCACCTGTCATGTTCAACATACTAGCTCTACAGAGGAGGCTTCACCTGTCATGTTCAACTTATTTGTCTCTCATCTCCACTCAGTGTCCTCTCTTTCACTTTCTTTCCACTTGTATCAACTTGTATTATTGCTAGTCTACCCACGCAAAGACATAGGGAACACACGCACACACATTGGCCACGTTCAGTCTACCTACGCAAAGACATGGGGAGCTTCTTATGGTCAGGGTGAAAACATAAATATCAACTCTCAATCCTTCCAGTAAGGAGCTGCAAGCTGTCTAAACAAGGAGAGGGGAGAACAGCAACAAGTAACACAAGGCAGTCATTTGAAAGAAGGATGGTTGATTTAGAAACAGAGAGAGAGGTGGGATAGAAAGAGAGAAACAGAGAGAAAGAGAGAGACAGAAACAGACTTGTTTTTCTTTACATTATAAATATGAACTTTGATCACAAGCTTGACTTTTGGAGCCCCCATGTGCCTTGCTAAACCATACTGACTGCGTGATAAAGTGGGTTTGAGGGAATTTACAAAACTGAGCAGACCGTTGAATTTCAGGGTCCCGGAGCATGGGCTCTTTAGACAGCATTGTTCTGTCCCATCACACACATCTATCTCTGGACTCAGACATGGCTCGTCCTAATATTTATATATTTCTTAATTCCATTCTTTTACTTTGAGATTTGTGTGTATTGTTGTGAATTGTTACATACTACTGCACTGTTGGAGCTAGGAACACAAGCATTTCGCTACACCCGCCAATAACATCTGCTATGTGTACGTGACCAATACAGTTTGATTTGAGAATGTTGTTAACATTCTCACAAGGCACCCACCCACAGTTTCTCCACGGGGATTTTTGATTCAAACCTTTAACTGGGGATTAATATTGTCCCATTGTCTTCACCTGGGATCTCACTGTGTGTTTACATATCACTGTGTGTCTCCATATCCCTGTGTGTCTTCATATCCCTGTGTGTCTCCATATCCCTGTGTGTCTCCATATCACTGTGTGTCTCCATATCACTGTGTGTTTACATATCACTGTGTGTCTCCATATCCCTGTGTGTCTCCATATCCCTGTGTGTCTCAATATCCCTGTGTGTCTCAATATCCCTGTGTGTCTCCATATCACTGTGTGTCTCCATATCACTGTGTCTCCATATCCCTGTGTCTCCATATCCATGTGTGTCTCCATATCACTGTGTCTCCATATCACTGTGTCTCCATATCCCTGTGTGTCTCCATATCCCTGTGTCTCCAAATCCCTGTGTGTCTCCATATCACTGTGTGTCTCCATATCACTGTGTCTCCATATCACTGTGTGTCTACATTTCCTTGTGTCTCCATATCCCTGTGTGTCTCCATATCACTGTGTCTCCATATCCCTGTGTGTCTCCATATCACTGTGTCTCCATATCACTGTGTCTCCATATCCCTGTGTGTCTCCATATCACTGTGTCTCCATATCCCGGTGTCTCCATATCACTGTGTGTCTCCATATCCCTGTGTGTCTCCATATCCCTGTGTGTCTCCATATCACTGTGTGTCTCCATTTCACTGTGTCTCCATATCCCTGTGTCTCCATATCCATGTGTGTCTCCATATCCCTGTGTCTCCAAATCCCTGTGTGTCTCCATATCACTGTGTGTCTCCATATCACTGTGTGTCTCCATATCACTGTGTCTCCATATCACTGTGTGTCTCCATATCCCTGTGTCTCCATATCCCTGTGTGTCTCCATATCACTGTGTCTCCATATCCCTGTGTGTCTCCATATCACTGTGTCTCCATATCCCGGTGTCTCCATATCACTGTGTGTCTCCATATCACTGTGTGTCTCCATATCACTGTGTCTCCATATCCACGTGTGTCTCCATATCACTGTGTGTCTCCATATCACTGTGTCTCCATATCACTGTGTGTCTCCATATCCCTGTGTCTCCATATCCCTGTGTGTCTCCATATCACTGTGTCTCCATATCCCTGTGTGTCTCCATATCACTGCGTGTCTCCATATCCCTGTGTGTCTCCATATCCCTGTGTGTCTCCATATCACTGTGTGTCTCCATATTACTGTGTCTCCATATCCCTGTGTCTCCATAACCATGTGTGTCTCCATATCACTGTGTGTCTCCATATCACTGTGTCTCCATATCCCTGTGTCTCCATAAACCTGTGTGTCTCCATATCACTGTGTGTCTCCATATCCCTGTGTGTCTCCATATCCCTGTGTCTCCATAAACCTGTGTGTCTCCATATCACTGTGTGTCTCCATATCCCTGTGTGTCTCCATATCACTGTGTGTCTCCATATCCCTGTGTGTCTCCATATCCATGTGTGTCTCCATATCCCTGTGTGTCTCCATATCCATGTGTGTCTCCATATCCCGGTGTGTCTCCATATCCGTGTCTCTCCATATCCCTGTGTGTCTCCATATCCCTGTGTGTCTCCATATCACTGTGTGTCTCCATGTCCATGTGTGTCTCCATATCCCTGTGTGTCTCCATATCCATGTGTGTCTCCATATCCCGGTGTGTCTCCATATCCGTGTCTCTCCATATCGCTATGTGTCTCCATATCACTGTGTTTCTCCATATCCCTGTGTGTCTCCATATCACTGTGTGTCTCCATATCCCTGTGTGTCTCCATATCACTGTGTGTCTCCATATCACTGTGTGTCTCCGTATCACTGTGTGTCTCCATATCCCTGTGTCTCCATATCCCTGTGTTTCCATATCCATGTGTCTCCATATCACTGTGTGTCTCCATATCCCTGTGTGTCTCTATATCACTGTGTGTCTCCATATCACTGTGTGTCTCCATATCACTGTGTGTCTCCATATCACTGTGTCTCCATATCCCTGTGTCTCCATAAACCTGTGTGTCTCCATATCACTGTGTGTCTCCATATCCCTGTGTGTCTCCATATCCCTGTGTCTCCATAAACCTGTGTGTCTCCATATCACTGTGTGTCTCCATATCCCTGTGTGTCTCCATATCACTGTGTGTCTCCATATCCCTGTGTGTCTCCATATCCATGTGTGTCTCCATATCCCTGTGTGTCTCCATATCCATGTGTGTCTCCATATCCCGGTGTGTCTCCATATCCGTGTCTCTCCATATCCCTGTGTGTCTCCATATCCCTGTGTGTCTCCATATCACTGTGTGTCTCCATGTCCATGTGTGTCTCCATATCCCTGTGTGTCTCCATATCCATGTGTGTCTCCATATCCCGGTGTGTCTCCATATCCGTGTCTCTCCATATCGCTATGTGTCTCCATATCACTGTGTTTCTCCATATCCCTGTGTGTCTCCATATCACTGTGTGTCTCCATATCCCTGTGTGTCTCCATATCACTGTGTGTCTCCATATCACTGTGTGTCTCCGTATCACTGTGTGTCTCCATATCCCTGTGTCTCCATATCCCTGTGTTTCCATATCCATGTGTCTCCATATCACTGTGTGTCTCCATATCCCTGTGTGTCTCTATATCACTGTGTGTCTCCATATCACTGTGTGTCTCCATATCCCTGTGTGTCTCCATATCACTCTGTGTCTCCATATCCCTGTGTGTCTCCATATCCCTGTGTGTCTCCATATCACTGTGTCTCCATATCACTGTGTGTCTCCATATCCCTGAGTCTCCATATCCATGTGTGTCTCCATATCCCTGTGTGTCTCCATATCCCTGTGTGTCTCCATATCCCTGTGTGTCTCCATATCACTGTGTCTCCATATCCATGTGTGTCTCCATATCCCTGTGTGTCTCCATATCACTGTGTATCTCCATATCACTGTGTGTCTCCATATCCCTGTTTCTCCATATCCCTGTGTGTCTCCATATCACTGTGTGTCTCCATATAACTGTGTGTCTCCATATCCTGTGTGTCTCCATATAACTGTGTGTCTCCATATCACTGTGTGTCTCCATATCACTGTGTCTCCATATCACTGTGTGTCTCCATATCACTGTGTGTCTCCATATCACTGTGTGTCTCCATATCACTGTGTCTCCATATCACTGTGTGTCTCCATATCCCTGTGTGTCTCCATATCCATGTGTGTCTCCATATCCCTGTGTGTCTCCATATCACTGTGTGTCTCCATATCACTGTGTGTCTCCATATCCCGGTGTGTCTCCATATCCATGTGTGTCTCCATATCCCTGTGTGTCTCCATATCACTGTGTGTCTCCATATCACTGTGTGTCTCCATATCACTGCGTCTCCATATCACTGTGTGTCTACATTTCCTTGTGTCTCCATATCCCTGTGTGTCTCCATATCACTTTGTCTCCATATCCCTGTGTGTCTCCATATCACTGTGTCTCCATATCCCGGTGTCTCCATATCACTGTGTGTCTCCATATCACTGTGTGTCTCCATATCACTATGTCTCCATATCCATGTGTGTTTACATATCACCGTGTGTCTCCATATCCCTGTGTGTCTCCATATCACTGTGTGTCTCCATATCACTGTGTCTCCATATCCCTGTGTCTCCATATCCATGTGTGTCTCCATATCACTGTGTCTCCATATCACTGTGTCTCCATATCCCTGTGTGTCTCCATATCCCTGTGTCTCCAAATCCCTGTGTGTCTCCATATCACTGTGTGTCTCCATATCACTGTGTGTCTCCATATCACTGTGTCTCCATATCACTGTGTGTCTCCATATCCCTGTGTCTCCATATCCCTGTGTGTCTCCATATCACTGTGTCTCCATATCCCTGTGTGTCTCCATATCACTGTGTCTACATATCCCGGTGTCTCCATATCACTGTGTGTCTCCATATCACTGTGTGTCTCCATATCACTGTGTCTCCATATCCACGTGTGTCTCCATATCACTGTGTGTCTCCATATCCCTGTGTCTCCATATCACTGTGTGTCTCTATATCCCTGTGTCTCCATATCCCTGTGTGTCTCCATATCACTGTGTCTCCATATCCCTGTGTGTCTCCATATCACTGCGTGTCTCCATATCCCTGTGTGTCTCCATATCCCTGTGTGTCTCCATATCACTGTGTGTCTCCATATCCCTGTGTCTCCATAACCATGTGTGTCTCCATATCACTGTGTGTCTCCATATCACTGTGTCTCCATATCCCTGTGTCTCCATAAACCTGTGTGTTTCCATATCACTGTGTGTCTCCATATCCCTGTGTGTCTCCATATCACTGTGTGTCTCCATATCCCTGTGTGTCTCCATATCACTGTGTGTCTCCATATCCATGTGTGTCTCCATATCCCTGTGTGTCTCCATATCCTTGTGTGTCTCCATATCCCGGTGTGTCTCCATATCCGTGTCTCTCCATATCCCTATGTGTCTCCATATCACTGTGTTTCTCCATATCCCTGTGTGTCTCCATATCACTGTGTGTCTCCATATCCCTGTGTGTCTCCATATCACTGTGTGTCTCCATATCACTGTGTGTCTCCGTATCACTGTGTGTCTCCATATCCCTGTGTCTCCATATCCCTGTGTCTCCATGTCCATGTGTCTCCATATCACTTTGTGTCTCCATATCCCTGTGTGTCTCTATATCACTGTGTGTCTCCATATCACTGTGTGTCTCCATATCCCTGTGTGTCTCCATATCCCTGTGTGTCTCCATATCACTGTGTCTCCATATCACTGTGTGTCTCCATATCCCTGTGTGTCTCCATATCCCTGTGTGTCTCCATATCCCTGTGTGTCTCCATATCACTGTGTCTCCATATCCATGTGTGTCTCCATATCCCTGTGTGTCTCCATATCACTGTGTATCTCCATATCACTGTGTGTCTCCATATCCCTGTTTCTCCATATCCCTGTGTGTCTCCATATCACTGTGTGTCTCCATATAACTGTGTGTCTCCATATCACTGTGTGTCTCCATATCACTGTGTCTCCATATCACTGTGTGTCTCCATATCACTGTGTGTCTCCATATCACTGTGTGTCTCCATATCACTGTGTCTCCATATCACTGTGTGTCTCCATATCCCTGTGTGTCTCCATATCCATGTGTGTCTCCATATCCCTGTGTGTCTCCATATCACGGTGTGTCTCCATATCACTGTGTGTCTCCATATCCCGGTGTGTCTCCATATCCATGTGTGTCTCCATATCCCTGTGTGTCTCCATATCACTGTGTGTCTCCATATCACTGTGTGTCTCCATATCCCTGTGTCTCCATATCCCTGTGTGTCTCCATTTCCCTGTGTCTCCATATCACTGTGTCTCCATATCCCTGTGTCTCCATATCCCTGTGTGTCTCCATATCACTGCGTGTCTCCATATCCCTGTGTGTCTCCATATCCCTGTGTGTCTCCATATCACTGTGTGTCTCCATATCCCTGTGTGTCTCCATATCCCTCTGTGTCTCCATATCCCTGTCTGTCTCCATATCACTGTGTCTTTATTAAAGTACCATGAATAACCACCACGCTGCAGTTTGGTCCGCCTCTACTTCACCACAGGAAAACCCTTACAATATCACTGTGTCTCCATATCCCTGTGTGTCTCCATATCACTGTGTCTCCATATCCCTGTGTGTCTCCATATCACTGTGTCTCCATATCCCTGTGTGTCTCCATATCACTGTGTGTCTCCATATCCCTGTGTGTCTCCATATCCCTGTGTGTCTCCATATCACTGTGTGTCTCCCTATCACTGTGTCTCCATATCACTGTGTCTCCATATCCCTGAGTCTCAATATCCCTGTGTCTCCATATCCCTGTGTGTCTCCATATCCCTGTGTCTCCATATCCCTGTGTGCCTCCATATCCCTGTGTCTCCATATCCCTGTGTGTCTCCATATCACTGTGTCTCCATATCCCTGTGTCTCCATATCCCTGTGTCTCCTTATCCCTGCGTGTCCATATCCCTGTGTGTCCATATCCCTGTGTGTCTCCATATCACTGTGTGTCTCCATATCCCCGTGTCTCCATATCCCTGTGTGTCTCCATATCCATGTGTGTCTCCATATCCCTGTGTGTCTCCATATCCCTGTGTGTCTCCATATCACTGTGTCTCCATATCACTGTGTCTTCATATCACTGTGTGTATCCATATCAATGTGTGTCTCCATATCACTGTGTGTCTCCATATCACTGTGCCTCCATATCCCTGTGTGTCTCCATATCACTGTGTGTCTCCATATCCCTTTGTGTCTCCATATCCCTGTGTGTCTCCATATCCCTGTGTGTCTCCATATCACTGTGTCTCCATATCACTTTGTCTCCATATCCCTGTGTGTCTCCATATCCCTGTGTGTCTCCATATCATGTGTCTCCATATCCATGTGTGTCTCCATATCCCTGTGTGTCTCCATATCACTGTGTCTCCATATCACTGTGTGTCTCCATATCCCTGTGTCTCCATATCCCTGTGTGTCTCCATAACCCTGTGTCTCCATATCCCTGTGTGTCTCCATATCCATGTGTGTCTCCATATCCCTGTGTGTCTCCATATCACTGTGTCTCCATATCCCTGTGTCTCCATATCACTGTGTCTCCATATCACTGTGTGTCTCCATATCCCTGTGTGTCTCCATATCACTCTGTGTCTCCATATCCCTGTGTGTCTCCATATCCCTTTGTCTCCATATCCCTGTGTGTCTCCATATCCATGTTTGTCTCCATATCCCTGTGTGTCTCCATATCACTGTGTCTCCATATCCCTGTGTCTCCATATCACTGTGTCTCCATATCACTGTGTGTCTCCATATCCCTGTGTGTCTCCATATCCCTGTGTGTCTCCATATCCCTGTGTGTCTCCATATCCCTGTGTGTCTCCATATCCATGTGTGTCTCCATATCCCTGTGTGTCTCCATATCACTGTGTGTCTCCATATCCCTGTGTCTCCATATCCCGGTGTGTCTCCATATCCATGTGTGTCTCCATATCCCTGTGTGTCTCCATATCCCTGTGTGTCTCCATATCACTGTGTGTCTCCATATCCCTGTGTGTCTCCATATCACTGTGTGTCTCCATATCCCTGTGTGTCTCCATATCCCTGTGTGTCTCCATATCACTGTGTCTCCATATCACTGTGTCTCCATATCACTGTGTCTCCATATCCCTGTGTCTCCATATCCCTGTGTCTCCATATCCCTGTGTCTCCATATCCATGTGTGTCTCCATATCCCTGTGTGTCTCCATATCACTGTGTGTCTCCATATCCCTGTGTGTCTCCATATCACTGTGTGTCTCCATATCCCTGTGTGTCTCCATATCACTGTGTGTCTCCATATCCCTGTGTGTCTCCATATCACTGCGTCTCCATATCACTGTGTCTCCATATCACTGTGTCTCCATATCCCTGTGTCTCCATATCACTGTGTGTCTCCATATCCCAGTGTGTCTCCATATCACTGTGTGTCTCCATATCACTGTGTGTCTCCATATCCCTGTGTGTCTCCATATCCCTGTGTGTCTCCATATCACTGTGTGTCTCCATATCCCTGTGTGTCTCCATATCCCTGTGTGTCTCCATATCATTGTGTGTCTCCATATCACTGTGTGTCTCCATATCACTGTGTGTCTCCATATCACTGTGTGTCTCCATATCACTGCGTCTCCATATCAATGTGTGTCTCCATATCACTGTGTGTCTCCATATCACTGTGTGTCTCCGTATCACTGTGTCTCTACATCCATGTGTGTCACCATATCACTGTGTCTCCATATCACTGTGTGTCTCCATATCACTGTGTGTCTACATATCACTGTGTGTCTCCATATCACTGTGTGTCTCCATATCTCTGTGTGTCTCCATATAACTGTGTGTCTCCATATAACTGTGTGTCTCCATATCACTGTGTCTCCATATCACTGTGTCTCCTTATCCCTGTGTGTCTCCATATCACTGTGTGTCTCCATATCACTGTGTCTCCATATCACTGTGTGTCTCCATATCACTGTGTGTCTCCATATCACTGTGTGTCTCCATATCACTGTGTCTCCATATCACTGTGTGTCTCCATATCCCTGTGTGTCTCCATATCCATGTGTGTCTCCATATCCCTGTGTGTCTCCATATCACTGTGTGTCTCCATATCACTGTGTGTCTCCATATCCCGGTGTGTCTCCATATCCATGTGTGTCTCCATATCCCTGTGTGTCTCCATTTCCCTGTGTCTCCATATCACTGTGTCTCCATATCCCTGTGTCTCCATATCCCTGTGTGTCTCCATATCACTGCGTGTCTCCATATCCCTGTGTGTCTCCATATCCCTGTGTGTCTCCATATCACTGTGTGTCTCCATATCCCTGTGTGTCTCCATATCCCTCTGTGTCTCCATATCCCTGTCTGTCTCAATATCACTGTGTCTTTATTAAAGTACCATGAATAACCACCACGCTGCAGTTTGGTCCGCCTCTACTTCACCACAGGAAAACCCTTACAATATCACTGTGTCTCCATATCCCTGTGTGTCTCCATATCACTGTGTCTCCATATCCCTGTGTGTCTCCATATCACTGTGTGTCTCCATATCCCTGTGTGTCTCCATATCCCTGTGTGTCTCCATATCACTGTGTGTCTCCATATCACTGTGTCTCCATATCACTGTGTCTCCATATCCCTGAGTCTCAATATCCCTGTGTCTCCATATCCCTGTGTGTCTCCATATCCCTGTGTCTCCATATCCCTGTGTGTCTCCATATCCCTGTGTCTCCATATCCCTGTGTGTCTCCATATCACTGTGTCTCCATATCCCTGTGTCTCCATATCCCTGTGTCTCCATATCCCTGCGTGTCCATATCCCTGTGTGTCCATATCCCTGTGTGTCTCCATATCACTGTGTGTCTCCATATCCCCGTGTCTCCATATCCCTGTGTGTCTCCATATCCATGTGTGTCTCCATATCCCTGTGTGTCTCCATATCCCTGTGTGTCTCCATATCACTGTGTCTCCATATCACTGTGTCTTCATATCACTGTGTGTATCCATATCAATGTGTGTCTCCATATCACTGTTTGTCTCCATATCACTGTGCCTCCATATCCCTGTGTGTCTCCATATCACTGTGTGTCTCCATATCCCTTTGTGTCTCCATATCCCTGTGTGTCTCCATATCCCTGTGTGTCTCCATATCACTGTGTCTCCATATCACTTTGTCTCCATATCCCTGTGTGTCTCCATATCCCTGTGTGTCTCCATATCATGTGTCTCCATATCCATGTGTGTCTCCATATCCCTGTGTGTCTCCATATCACTGTGTCTCCATATCACTGTGTGTCTCCATATCCCTGTGTCTCCATATCCCTGTGTGTCTCCATAACCCTGTGTCTCCATATCCCTGTGTGTGTCCATATCCATGTGTGTCTCCATATCCCTGTGTGTCTCCATATCACTGTGTCTCCATATCCCTGTGTCTCCATATCACTGTGTCTCCATATCACTGTGTGTCTCCATATCCCTGTGTGTCTCCATATCACTCTGTGTCTCCATATCCCTGTGTGTCTCCATATCCCTTTGTCTCCATATCCCTGTGTGTCTCCATATCCATGTTTGTCTCCATATCCCTGTGTGTCTCCATATCACTGTGTCTCCATATCCCTGTGTCTCCATATAACTGTGTCTCCATATCACTGTGTGTCTCCATATCCCTGTGTGTCTCCATATCCCTGTGTGTCTCCATATCCCTGTGTGTCTCCATATCCCTGTGTGTCTCCATATCCATGTGTGTCTCCATATCCCTGTGTGTCTCCATATCACTGTGTGTCTCCATATCCCTGTGTCTCCATATCCCGGTGTGTCTCCATATCCATGTGTGTCTCCATATCCCTGTGTGTCTCCATATCCCTGTGTGTCTCCATATCACTGTGTGTCTCCATATCCCTGTGTGTCTCCATATCACTGTGTGTCTCCATATCCCTGTGTGTCTCCATATCCCTGTGTGTCTCCATATCACTGTGTCTCCATATCACTGTGTCTCCATATCACTGTGTCTCCATATCCCTGTGTCTCCATATCCCTGTGTCTCCATATCCCTGTGTCTCCATATCCATGTGTGTCTCCATATCCCTGTGTGTCTCCATATCACTGTGTGTCTCCATATCCCTGTGTGTCTCCATATCACTGTGTGTCTCCATATCCCTGTGTGTCTCCATATCACTGTGTGTCTCCATATCCCTGTGTGTCTCCATATCACTGCGTCTCCATATCACTGTGTCTCCATATCACTGTGTCTCCATATCCCTGTGTCTCCATATCACTGTGTGTCTCCATATCCCAGTGTGTCTCCATATCACTGTGTGTCTCCATATCACTGTGTGTCTCCATATCCCTGTGTGTCTCCATATCCCTGTGTGTCTCCATATCACTGTGTGTCTCCATATCCCTGTGTGTCTCCATATCCCTGTGTGTCTCCATATCATTGTGTGTCTCCATATCACTGTGTGTCTCCATATCACTGTGTGTCTCCATATCACTGTGTGTCTCCATATCACTGCGTCTCCATATCAATGTGTGTCTCCATATCACTGTGTGTCTCCATATCACTGTGTGTCTCCGTATCACTGTGTCTCTACATCCATGTGTGTCACCATATCACTGTGTCTCCATATCACTGTGTGTCTCCATATCACTGTGTGTCTACATATCACTGTGTGTCTCCATATCACTGTGTGTCTCCATATCTCTGTGTGTCTCCATATAACTGTGTGTCTCCATATAACTGTGTGTCTCCATATCACTGTGTCTCCATATCACTGTGTCTCCTTATCCCTGTGTGTCTCCATATCACTGTGTGTCTCCATATCACTGTGTCTCCATATCACTGTGTGTCTCCATATCACTGTGTCTCCATATCACTGTGTCTCCATATCACTGTGTCTCCATATCACTGTGTCTCCTTATCCCTGTGTGTCTCCATATCACTGTGTGTCTCCATATCACTGTGTCTCCATATCACTGTGTGTCTCCATATCACTGTGTGTCTCCATATCACTGTGTGTCTCCATATCACTGTGTGTCTCCATATCACTGTGTGTCTCCGTATCACTGTGTCTCTATATCCATGTGTGTCTCCATATCACTGTGTCTCCATATCACTGTGTGTCTCCATATCACTGTGTGTCTCCATATAACTGTGTGTCTCCATATCACTGTGTCTCCATATCACTGTGTCTCCATATCACTGTGTCTCCTTATCCCTGTGTGTCTCCATATCACTGTGTGTCTCCATATCACTGTGTCTCCATATCACTGTGTGTCTCCATATCACTGTGTGTCTCCATATCACTGTGTCTCCATATCACTGTGTCTCCATATCACTGTGTCTCCTTATCCCTGTGTGTCTCCATATCACTGTGTGTCTCCATATCACTGTGTCTCCATATCACTGTGTGTCTCCATATCACTGTGTGTCTCCATATCACTGTGTGTCTCCATATCACTGTGTGTCTCCATATCCCTGTGTCTCCATATCCCTGTGTGTCTCCATATCACTGTGTCTCCATATCCCTGTGTCTCCATATCACTGTGTCTCCATATCCCTGTGTGTCTCCATATCACTGCGTCTCCATATCACTGTGTCTCCATATCACTGTGTCTCCATATCCCTGTGTCTCCATATCACTGTGTGTCTCCATATCCCAGTGTGTCTCCATATCACTGTGTGTCTCCATATCACTGTGTGTCTCCATATCCCTGTGTGTCTCCATATCCCTGTGTGTCTCCATATCACTGTGTGTCTCCATATCCCTGTGTGTCTCCATATCCCTGTGTGTCTCCATATCATTGTGTGTCTCCATATCACTGTGTGTCTCCATATCACTGTGTGTCTCCATATCACTGTGTGTCTCCATATCACTGCGTCTCCATATCAATGTGTGTCTCCATATCACTGTGTGTCTCCATATCACTGTGTGTCTCCGTATCACTGTGTCTCTACATCCATGTGTGTCACCATATCACTGTGTCTCCATATCACTGTGTGTCTCCATATCACTGTGTGTCTACATATCACTGTGTGTCTCCATATCACTGTGTGTCTCCATATCTCTGTGTGTCTCCATATAACTGTGTGTCTCCATATAACTGTGTGTCTCCATATCACTGTGTCTCCATATCACTGTGTCTCCTTATCCCTGTGTGTCTCCATATCACTGTGTGTCTCCATATCACTGTGTCTCCATATCACTGTGTGTCTCCATATCACTGTGTGTCTCCATATCACTGTGTCTCCATATCACTGTGTCTCCATATCACTGTGTCTCCTTATCCCTGTGTGTCTCCATATCACTGTGTGTCTCCATATCACTGTGTCTCCATATCACTGTGTGTCTCCATATCACTGTGTGTCTCCATATCACTGTGTGTCTCCATATCACTGTGTGTCTCCATATCACTGTGTGTCTCCGTATCACTGTGTCTCTATATCCATGTGTGTCTCCATATCACTGTGTCTCCATATCACTGTGTGTCTCCATATCACTGTGTGTCTCCATATAACTGTGTGTCTCCATATCACTGTGTCTCCATATCACTGTGTCTCCATATCACTGTGTCTCCTTATCCCTGTGTGTCTCCATATCACTGTGTGTCTCCATATCACTGTGTCTCCATATCACTGTGTGTCTCCATATCACTGTGTGTCTCCATATCACTGTGTCTCCATATCACTGTGTCTCCATATCACTGTGTCTCCTTATCCCTGTGTGTCTCCATATCACTGTGTGTCTCCATATCACTGTGTCTCCATATCACTGTGTGTCTCCATATCACTGTGTGTCTCCATATCACTGTGTGTCTCCATATCACTGTGTGTCTCCATATCCCTGTGTCTCCATATCCCTGTGTGTCTCCATATCACTGTGTCTCCATATCCCTGTGTCTCCATATCACTGTGTCTCCATATCCATGTGTCTCCATATCCATGTTTGTCTCCACATCCCTGTGTGTCTCCATATCACTGTGTCTCCATATCACTGTGTCTCCATATCACTGTGTCTCCTTATCCCTGTGTGTCTCCATATCACTGTGTGTCTCCATATCCATGTGTCTCCATATCCATGTTTGTCTCCATATAACTGTGTGTCTCCATATCACTGTGTCTCCATATCACTGTGTCTCCATATCACTGTGTCTCCTTATCCCTGTGTGTCTCCATATCACTGTGTGTCTCCATATCCATGTGTCTCCATATCCATGTTTGTCTCCATATCCCTGTGTGTCTCCATATCACTGTGTCTCCATATCACTGTGTCTCCATATCACTGTGTCTCCATATCCCTGTGTGTCTCCATATCACTGCGTCTCCATACCACTGTGTCTCCATATCCCTGTGTGTCTCCATATCCCTGTGTCTCCATATCACTGTGTGTCTCCATATCCCTGTGTGTCTCCATATCCCTGTGTGTCTCCATATCACTGTGTGTCTCCATATCACTGTGTGTCTCCACATCCCTGTTTCTCCATATCCCTGTGTGTCTCCATATCACTGTGTGTCTCCATATCACTGTGTCTCCATATCACTGTGTGTCTCCATATCACTGTGTCTCCATATCACTGTGTGTCTCCATATCACTGTGTCTCCATATCACTGTGTGTCTCCATATCACTGTGTGTCTCTGTATCACTGTGTCTCCATATCCATGTGTGTCTCCATATCACTGTGTGTCTCCATATCACTGTGTCTCCATATCACTGTGTGTCTCCATATCACTGTGTGTCTCCATATCACTGTGTGTCTCCATATCACTGTGTGTCTCCATATAACTGTGTGTCTCCATATCACTGTGTCTCCATATCACTGTGTCTCCATATCACTGTGTCTCCTTATCCCTGTGTGTCTCCATATCACTGTGTGTCTCCATATCCATGTGTCTCCATATCCATGTTTGTCTCCATATCCCTGTGTGTCTCCATATCACTGTCTCCATATCACTGTGTCTCCAGATCACTGTGTCTCCATATCACTGTGTCTCCATATCACTGTGTCTCCATATCACTGTGTGTCTCCATATCACTGTGTGTCTCCATATCACTGTGTGTCTCCATATCACTGTGTGTCTCCATATCCCTGTGTCTCCATATCCCTGTGTGTCTCCATATCACTGTGTCTCCATATCACTGTGTCTCCATATCCCTGTGTCTCCATATCACTGTGTGTCTCCATATCCCTGTGTCTCCATATCACTGTGTCTCCATATCCATGTGTCTCCATATCCATGTTTGTCTCCATATCCCTGTGTGTCTCCATATCACTGTGTCTCCATATCACTGTGTCTCCATATCACTGTGTCTCCTTATCCCTGTGTGTCTCCATATCACTGTGTGTCTCCATATCCATGTGTCTCCATATCCATGTTTGTCTCCATATAACTGTGTGTCTCCATATCACTGTGTCTCCATATCACTGTGTCTCCATATCACTGTGTCTCCTTATCCCTGTGTGTCTCCATATCACTGTGTGTCTCCATATCCATGTGTCTCCATATCCATGTTTGTCTCCATATCCCTGTGTGTCTCCATATCACTGTGTCTCCATATCACTGTGTCTCCATATCACTGTGTCTCCATATCCCTGTGTGTCTCCATATCACTGCGTCTCCATACCACTGTGTCTCCATATCCCTGTGTGTCTCCATATCCCTGTGTCTCCATATCACTGTGTGTCTCCATATCCCTGTGTGTCTCCATATCCCTGTGTGTCTCCATATCACTGTGTGTCTCCATATCACTGTGTGTCTCCACATCCCTGTTTCTCCATATCCCTGTGTGTCTCCATATCACTGTGTGTCTCCATATCACTGTGTGTCTCCATATCACTGTGTGTCTCCATATCACTGTGTCTCCATATCACTGTGTGTCTCCATATCACTGTGTCTCCATATCACTGTGTGTCTCCATATCACTGTGTGTCTCTGTATCACTGTGTCTCCATATCCATGTGTGTCTCCATATCACTGTGTGTCTCCATATCACTGTGTCTCCATATCACTGTGTGTCTCCATATCACTGTGTGTCTCCATATCACTGTGTGTCTCCATATCACTGTGTGTCTCCATATAACTGTGTGTCTCCATATCACTGTGTCTCCATATCACTGTGTCTCCATATCACTGTGTCTCCTTATCCCTGTGTGTCTCCATATCACTGTGTGTCTCCATATCCATGTGTCTCCATATCCATGTTTGTCTCCATATCCCTGTGTGTCTCCATATCACTGTCTCCATATCACTGTGTCTCCAGATCACTGTGTCTCCATATCACTGTGTCTCCATATCACTGTGTCTCCATATCACTGTGTGTCTCCATATCACTGTGTGTCTCCATATCACTGTGTGTCTCCATATCACTGTGTGTCTCCATATCCCTGTGTCTCCATATCCCTGTGTGTCTCCATATCACTGTGTCTCCATATCACTGTGTCTCCATATCCCTGTGTCTCCATATCACTGTGTGTCTCCATATCCATGTGTCTCCATATCCATGTTTGTCTCCATATCCCTGTGTGTCTCCATATCACTGTATGTCTCCATATCACTGTGTCTCCATATCACTGTGTCTCCATATCCCTGTGTCTCCATATCCATGTGTGTCTCCATATCCCTGTGTGTCTCCATATCCCTGTGTCTCCATATCCCTGTGTGTCTCCATATCCCTGTGTCTCCATATCCCTGTGTCTCCATATCCATGTGTGTCTCCATATCCATGTGTGTCTCCATATCCCTGTGTGTCTCCATATCACTGTGTGTCTCCATATCCCTGTGTGTCTCCATATCCCTGTGTGTCTCCATATCACTGTGTGTCTCCATATCCCTTTGTCTCTCCATATCCCTGTGTCTCCATATCCATGTGTGTCTCCATATCCCTGTGTGTCTCCATATCCCTGTGTGTCTCCATATCACTGTGTGTCTCCATATCACTGTGTCTCCATATCCCTGTGTGTCTCCATATCCCTGTGTGTCTCCATATCCCTGTGTGTCCATATCACTGTGTGTCTCCATATCCCTGTGTCTCCATATCCCTTTGTGTCCATATCCATGTGTGTGTCCATATCACTGTGTGTCTCCATATCCCTGTGTGTCTCCATATCACTGTGTGTCTCCATATCACTGTGTGTCTCCATATCACTGTGTGTCTCCATATCCCTGTGTGTCTCCATATCCCTGTGTGTCTCCATATCACTGTGTCTCTAAATCACTGAGTCTCTATATCACTGTCTCGACTGGCTGTCTGAATCTCAACATTAAGAGATGTACAGTACATGTAACAGAGGTAATGCATTCCTGGAATCAGGCAATTGCCAACTTTTGAGATGGTTAAGACTGTAGACACGTGACCCTTTACAGACACGGGGAAGCATCAGGCCCTCGGCTGCCTGACAATGGCACACAGTCAGAGGGTAACAGTGAAATTGTTCTGTGGATCAGATCTTCAAACAGGGTTTGATCTCTCTGTCTCTGTGAGGTTTTGCCAGCTTTGTTAGGACATCAGAACACGCACGCACGTGCACACTCACACCATCCAGGCTAAGATTATCCCGAGGCTAAGATCCAGGCTAAGATCCCCCTGAGGCTAAGATCCAGGCTGAGATCCCCTTGAGGCTAAGATCCAGGCTAAGATCCTCCTGAGGCTAAGATCCAGGCTAAGATCCTCCTGAGGCTAAGATCCAGGCTAAGATCCCCCTGAGGCTAAGATCCAGGCTAAGATCCTCCTGAGGCTAAGATCCAGGCTAAGATCCAGTCTAAGATCCAGGCTAAGATCCAGGCTAAGATCCTCCTGAGGCTAAGATCCAGGCTAAGATCCAGGCTAAGATCCCCCTGAGGCTAAGATCCTCCTGTGGCTAAGATCCAGGCTAAGATCCTCCTGAGGCTAAGATCCAGGCTAAGATCCTCCTGTGGCTAAGATCCAGGCTAAGATCCTCCTGAGGCTAAGATCCAGGCTAAGATCCCCCTGAGGCTAAGATCCAGGCTAAGATCCTCCTGAGGCTAAGATCCAGGCTAAGATCCAGTCTAAGATCCAGGCTAAGATCCAGGCTAAGATCCTCCTGAGGCTAAGATCCAGGCTAAGATCCAGGCTAAGATCCCCCTGAGGCTAAGATCCTCCTGTGGCTAAGATCCAGGCTAAGATCCTCCTGAGGCTAAGATCCAGGCTAAGATCCTCCTGTGGCTAAGATCCAGGCTAAGATCCTCCTGAGGCTAAGATCCAGGCTAAGATCCCCCTGAGGCTAAGATCCAGGCTAAGATCCTCCTGAGGCTAAGATCCAGTCTAAGATCCAGGCTAAGATCCAGGCTAAGATCCTCCTGAGGCTAAGATCCAGGCTAAGATCCAGGCTAAGATCCCCCTGAGGCTAAGATCCTCCTGTGGCTAAGATCCAGGCTAAGATCCTCCTGAGGCTAAGAACCCAGGCTAGCATCCAGGCTAAGATCCCACTGAGGCTAAGATCCAGGCTAAGATCCTCCTGTGGCTAAGATCCAGGCTACGATCCTCCTGAGGCTAAGAACCCAGGCTAACATCCAGGCTAATATCCCCCTGAGGCTAAGATCCAGGCTAAGATCCCCCTGAGGCTAAGATCCAGGCTAAGATCCTCCTGAGGCTAAGAACCCAGGCTAAGATCCCCCTTAGGCTAAGATCCAGGCTAAGATCCCCCTGAGGCTAAGTACCCAGGCTAACATGTTGAGTGGTGAACCTGCAAGTAAACATTTTGTTGCACTGTGTTCTCCTTTTAATCATGTGTATATGAAAAAATAAACACACTTGTATTTGACCTCCCCAGGAAAATGAACTTTCTTGGAAGAGCTGGTAAAATATCCAGGACTGCTTCCATAGAAGAGTGTGTGACATGTGAATAAATGCAGTTAGCGATCATGTCTCAGACCTGACAGACCCTGGTTCAAGTCAATGTGAGGTTACTCCCTGAATCAGCTACAATATCTTCATGGTACATTTATGGTAAATTTGCCTCAATAAATAAACCTCAAAGTGCTGCAAAAATCCACTCCTGCAGCTTTAAAAAAATATTTTTTACCTTTATTTAACCAGGCAAGTCAGTTAAGGACAAATTCTTATTTTCAATGACGGCCTTGCAACAGTGGATTAACTGCCTTGTTCAGGGGTAGAACGACAGATTTTTACCTTGTCAGCTCGGTGATTCAATCTAGCAACCTTTCAGTTACTGGCCCAACGCTCAAACCACTAGGCTACCTTTTATTCCCCAGCCCTGACCTTTTGCCCACAGTATCTAACTACTCCTGCAGCCTTTGCTTCCCCAGCCCTGACCCACAGTATCTAACTACTCCTGCAGCCTTTGCTTCCCCAGCCCTGACCCACAGTATCTAACTACTCCTGCAGCCTTTGCTTCCCCAGCCCTGACCCACAGTATCTAACTACTCCTGCAGCCTTTGCTTCCCCAGCCCTGACCCACAGTATCTAACTACTCCTGCAGCCTTTGCTTCCCCAGCCCTGACCCACAGTATCTAACTACTCCTGCAGCCTTTGCTTCCCCAGCCCTGACCCACAGTATCTAACTACTCCTGCAGCCGTTGCTTCCCCAGCCCTGACACACAGTACCTAACTACTCCTGCAGCCTTTCCTTCCCCAGCCCTGACCCACAGTATCTAACTACTCCTGCAGCCTTTCCTTCCCCAGCCCTGACATTTGGCCCACAGTATCTAACTACTCATGCATCCTTTGCTTCCCCAGCCCCAGCCGTGCCCCACAGTACCTGACTACTCCTGCAGCCTTTGCTTCCCCAGACCTGACATTTGGCCCACAGTATCTGAGGACTTTCTCCTGCAGAATGTGGCCTCACCTGAAAAAAAAAATGTTTTTAAAGCAACACAGCAGAGAGAGAGAGAGAATACCTGACCACTGTTTTTTTACTATGTACAGACTCAGTGAGCATAGCCTTGCTATTGAGAAAGGCCGCCGTAGGGAGACCTGGCTCTTAAGAGAAGACAGGCTATCTGCACACTGCCTACAAAATGAGGTGGAAACTGAGCTGCACTTCCGAACCTCCTGCCCAATGTATCACCATATTAGACACATGTTTCCCTCAGATTTCACAGACCCACAAAGAATTAGAAAACAAATCAAATTTTGCTAAACCCATATCTATTAGATGAAATACCATTTAAAAAATATATATATTTAACCTTTATTTATACAGGTTATTTCTCATTGAGATAACATCTTTTCCAAGAGAGACCTGGTCCAATAGCAGCAGGGGGAACAACGTTTCAGACAAAACAATTTACCAACACTAGCACAACATTAAACAAAACTATAAACACACACACAGTACAACAAAAACATGTTACGTTAAAAACACGAAAGTCTTGACTAGAAACAGCTGTCCTAAACACAATTACACTCTTCTATGATATATACATCGATCAAGTGTTTAAGCTCCACCAACGAAACTAGATCATCACATTTTAAAATGTTCAGGAGAGAATTCCAGGTCCACGGTGCTAAGTAACTAAAACTTTTTCTACCATGTCCTGTTCTAATTTTTGGTACTGTTAGAAGTAAATCAGAATGGGACCGTAATTGATATTTATTTACTGACCTGACTAAAAAAGAACAGAGATAAAATGGCATTTTACCCAATATGGCCTTATAAATCAGTGTATACCAGGGTTTAAGCCTACGCAAGGTCAATAACGACCAGCCAACAGCGCTGTAGAGATCACAATGATGTGTTAGACGTTTCTGATTTGTTATGAACCGGAGGGCTGCATGATACACTGAATCAAGTGCTCTCAGGGTAGTGGCTGAGGCCTGCATATTTATAACATCACTACAATCTAAAACCGCCAGTAATGTACATCGTACCAGCTCCTTCCTGGCCTCCAGAGAAAAACAAGCCTGATGCCAGTAATGTACATCGTACCAGCTCCTTCCTGGCCTCCGGAGAAAAACAAGCCTTATGCCGGTAATAAAAACCTATTCTCAGCTTGAGCTTCCTTATCAAGTTCTCTACATGCACAGTGAAGCTCAGCTTATCATCAATCCACACACCCAAATATTTGTACACATTAAGTTGATCTATAGTATGTCCAGCCAATGTAGCAATGACATGATTTGTAACATGCCTGGCATTTGAAAATACCATGCATTTTGTTTTACCTGAATTTAGAATCAGCTTTAAATCATACCGATTCTGTTGCATGATGTTAAATGCTCTTTGGGCATTTTCAAAAGCTAAAGATAAACTACTACCACTAGAATAAAGAACAGTATCATCTGCATAAAAATGAACATCTGCTGTTTCAATAAGAACCCCAATGTTGTTGATATACAAAATGAACAACAGAGGGCCCAAAATGGAACCTTGCGGAACACCTGAGCACACCTCTATGGACTCAGATTTACAAGCATCCGCCATTACACATTGTGTACACATTCTGTAGGTAATTTATTAACCAATCTAGAGCATGACCAGTAATTCCACAACATTTTAGCCTTTGCACAAATACAGCATGGTCCACGGTGTCAAAATCCTTCGACAAATCAATAAAGACGGACACACAATATAACTTTTTATCAAGAGCACAGTGGATGTCATTTAAAACCTTCCATGTTGCTGAAACAGTGCTGTGGCCAGACCTAAAACCTGATTGCATTCCATTTAAGATGTTGTTTTCTTGGAAGTAGACCTTTAGCTGCCTACTAACTAAGGACTCCAGTACCTTTGACAGTACAGACAATTTTGATATGGGTCGATAGTTGTCAAGTAGCGAGGGATCTCCACCTTTCAGGAGAGGCAGTACAAAAGCAGATTTCCATAACTTGGGGATTTCCTTAACATCAAGCGTAAGGTTAAAAATACATGTTCAGGGGGAGCAATGATGTCTGCGGCTACAGTAGGTGTAGGAGGCGGGGGTCTAGTTCATCAGGGCCAGGGGATTTTTTAAAATCAATTTCTTTCAGGGCTTTACACACTTCTGAAACAGCGAAGGATGAAAAGGAGTGCACAGGGGTGTCAGATAAATTCATAGGAAGATCAATTATACTTTGACCTTTTCAAATGAACTGCCTGCATCTAAAAAATGCTGATTCAAGGCTTTCAGATACTCTCAGTTACAACCAACAATTGTTTGGGAAGCTGTGTATCTTTTTGCACTCCAAACCCTTCACTACTTGACAAAATTTGGATGGATTATTAAAATGATGTGAAGTAGATTACAGGTTGTGGTCTGCTTTCAGTTTACGGATCATAGCCACACCCATATTTTGAAGACGTTTTAAAGCCATCCAATCATCTGCCAAACCAGCCCCTTTTGCTTTAGCCCACATAGCATTTTGTTTATTCATTTTCCCTTTTGTACTTAAACTATTTGCACATCGTTACAACACTAGACATATGACATTTGAAATATCTTTATTCCTTTGAAACTTATGTGAGTCTAATGTTTACTGTAATTTTTTATTGTTTGTTTCACTTCTGTTTATTATCTATTTCATTTGCTTTGGCAACGTAAACATATGTTTCCCATGCCAATAAAGCCCCTTAAATTGAAACAGAGAGAGAGAGAGAGAGAGAGAGAGAGAGAGAGAGAGAGAGAGAGAGAGAGAGAGAGAGACAGAGAGAGAGAGAGAGAGAGAGAGTTCACAGAACCTGATGCTGCCAGCTCCAAGTCACATGACTTAGACACAGTCATCTTATCATAATATTCACTCTTAATTACATGTTGTTACCTGTGGTTAAATGTGGAATATTCTCTTTAGAATGCATTACTTTTAGTCAGAGGCCTGCTCAACAGTAGTGCACTAAATAAGGAATAGGATGTGATTTGGGACGTATCTGACTTCCTAGTTTCCATTCTGTCGCTGCTAGAGCTGTGACCTGATACTGAACCACACATTGACACATCAAGAGAAGGAGGGAGTTCCTTGACAGAAGATGGCATGACGAATGGAAAAAATATTCTTCCATTG
Source organism: Oncorhynchus mykiss (assembly GCF_057628025.1). Classification (NCBI taxonomy): domain Eukaryota; kingdom Metazoa; phylum Chordata; class Actinopteri; order Salmoniformes; family Salmonidae; genus Oncorhynchus; species Oncorhynchus mykiss. The sequence goes on from NC_143028.1 coordinate 84,641,528, forward strand.
AGAGGTGTGTCTGTTAGAACAGGCCACACAAGTGGTTGTTGAACTTTGATTGTCTCGTCCCAATTTACCCAGACCCCAATTCACCCAGACCCCAATTCACCCAGACCTCAATTCACCCAGTCCCCAATTCACCCAGTCCCCAATTCTCCCAGAACCCAATTTACCCAGACCCCAATTCACCCAGTCCCCAATTCACTGTTTTACCAGTAACTCAGACAAGTGGGTAGTGACAACTATGTGTGAATGTCTGTGTTTGAAACTGGGTCTCCTGTGCATCACAAGACTGTTTGAGCCCACGGATCTAAAGCCTATAGGACAGACCCAGGGTAACCATACCTTTAGGACAGACCCAGGGTAACCATACCTTTAGGACAGACCCAGGGTAACCATACCTTTAGGACAGACCCAGGGTAACCATACCTTTAGGACAGACCCAGGGTAGCCATACCTTTAGGACAGACCCAGGGTAACCATACCTTTAGGACAGACCCAGGGTAACCATACCTTTAGGACAGACCCAGGGTAACCATACCTTTAGGACAGACCCAGGGTAACCATATCTTTAGGACAGACCCAGTGGTACCATACCTGTAGGACAGACTCAGTGGTACCATACCTTTAGGACAGACCCAGGGTAACCATACCTTTAGGACAGACCCAGGGTAACCATACCTTTAGGACAGACCCAGGGTAACCATACCTTTAGGACAGACCCAGGGTAACCATACCTTTAGGACAGACCCAGGGTAACCATATCTTTAGGACAGACCCAGTGGTACCATACCTGTAGGACAGACCCAGGTAGTAATAAGGCTATATACAGGAGTACCAATGCCAAGGTCCAGGGGTACCAGGTAGGTAATTTACGTAATATATATATGTCTGTAGGGGTAAAAGTGAATCAGGAAATCAGGAAAGACAATAAACAGAGTAGCAGCACTGTATGTGGAGAGTGTGAAAGTGTGTCTATGGGTGAGTGTGTGTGTGTGGCATCAATACGCATTTGTGTCAGTGTGTGAGCGTATGTACTGTGTGAGTATGTGTTTGTTGGAGTGTGTGTGTTGGAATGTCAGTGTAGTATATGTGGGTGTGTTGGTAGAGTCCAGTCAGTGTGGGTAGAGTCCAGTCAGTGTGTGGGTAGAGTCCAGTCAGTGTGTGGTTAGACCCCAGTCATTGTGTGGGTAGAGTCCAGTCAGTGTCAAATCAAATCAAATCAAAATTTTATTTGTCACATACACATGGTTAGCAGATGTTAATGCGAGTGTAGCGAAATGCTTGTATGTGTGTGGGTAGAGTCCAGTCAGTGTGTGGGTAGAGTCCAGTCAGTGTGTGGGTAGAGTCCAGTCAGTGTGCGGGTAGAGTCCAGTCAGAGTGCGGGTAGTCCAGTCAGTGTGTGGGTAGAGTCCAGTCAGTGTGTGGGTAGAGTCCAGTCAGTGTGTGGGTAGAGTCCAGTCAGTGTGTGGGTAGAGTCGAGTCAGTGTGCGGGTAGAGTCCAGTCAGTGTGTGGGTAGAGTCCAGTCAGTGTGTGGGTAGAGTCCAGTCAGTGTGTGGGTAGAGTCCAGTCAGTGTGGGTAGAGTCCAGTCAGTGTGCGGGTAGAGTCCAGTCAGTGTGCGGGTAGAGTCCAGTCAGTGTGCGGGTAGAGTCCAGTCAGTGTGCGGGTAGAGTCCAGTCAGTGTGCGGGTAGAGTCCAGTCAGTGTGCGGGTAGAGTCCAGTCAGAGTGCGGGTAGAGTCCAGTCAGTAAGTGGGTAGAGTCCAGTCAGTGTGTGGGTAGAGTCCAGTCAGTGTGTGGGTAGAGTCCAGTCAGTGTGTGGGTAGAGTCCAGTCAGTGTGGATAGAGTCCAGTCAGTGTGTGGGTAGAGTCCAGTCAGTGTGTGGGTAGAGTCCAGTCAGTGTGTGGGTAGAGTCCAGTCAGTGTGGATAGAGTCCAGTCAGTGTGGATAGAGTCTAGTCAGTGTGTGGGTAGAGTCCAGTCAGTGTGGGTAGAGTCCAGTCAGTGTGCGGGTAGAGTCCAGTCAGTGTGCGGGTAGAATCCAGTCAGTGTGTGGGTAGAGTCCAGTCAGTGTGTGGGTAGAGTCCAGTCAGTGTGTGGGTAGAGTCCAGTCAGTGTGTGGGTAGAGTCCAGTCAGTGTGTGGGTAGAGTCCAGTCAGTGTGTGGCTAGAGTCCAGTCAGTGTGTGGGTAGAGTCCAGTCAGTGTGGGTAGAGTCCAGTCAGTGTGTGGGTAGAGTCCAGTCAGTGTGTGGGTAGAGTCCAGTCAGTGTGTGGGTAGAGTCCAGTCAGTGTGGGTAGTCTCCAGTCAGTGTGTGGGTAGAGTCCAGTCAGTGTGTGGGTAGAGTCCAGTCAGTGTGGGTAGAGTCCAGTCAGTCAGTGTGTGGGTAGAGTCCAGTCAGTGTGTGGGTAGAGTCCAGTCAGTGTGTGGGTAGAGTCCAGTCAGTGTGTGGGTAGAGTCCAGTCAGTGTGGGTAGAGTCCAGTCAGTCAGTGTGTGGGTAGAGTCCAGTCAGTGTGTGGGTAGAGTCCAGTCAGTGTGTGGGTAGAGTCCAGTCAGTGTGTGGGTAGAGTCCAGTCAGTGTGGGTAGAGTCCAGTCAGTCAGTGTGTGGGTAGAGTCCAGTCAGTGTGTGGGTAGAGTCCAGTCAGTGTGTGGGTAGAGTCCAGTCAGTGTGGGTAGAGTTCAGTCAGTGTGTGGGTAGAGTCCAGTCAGTGTGTGGGTAGAGTTCAGTCACTCTGTGGGTAGAGTCCAGGGAGTGCGTGGGTAGCGTCCAGTTGATGTGTGGGTAGAGTCCAGTCGGTGTGTGGGTAGAGTCCAGTCAGTGTGCGGGTATCGAGGTGAAAAGTTAGGACCTCAACTCAAACAATAGCATGGCATTTTTTTTACAGTAAAAGCTACTGTAAATTGGACAGTGCAGTTATATTGACATGAATTTAAGCTTTCAGCCGATATAAGACACTCATTGATGCTATGGACTGCCCCTTCCGTTCCCCAGACCTGAATCCAATTGAGCACATCTGGGACATCATGTCTCGCTCCATCCACCAACGCCACGTTGCACCACAGACTGTCCAGGAGTTGGCGAATGCTTTAGTCCAGGTCTGGGAGGAGATCCCTCAGGAGACCATCCGCCACCTCAGCCACCTCATCAGGAGCATGCCCAGGCGTTGTAGGGAGGTCATACAGGCACGTGGAGGCCAAAAACACACTACTGAGCCTCATTTTGACTTGTTTTAAGGACATTACATCAAAGTTGGATCAGCCTGTAGTGTGGTTTTCCACTTTAATTTTGAGTGTGACTCCAAATCCAGACCTCCATGGGTTGATAAATTTGATTTCCATTGATAATTTTTGTGTGATTTTGTTGTCAGCACATTCAACTATGTAAAGTAAAAAGTATTTAATGAGAATATTTCATTCATTTAGATCTAGGATGTGTTATTTTAGTGTCCCCTTTATTATTTTGAGCAGTGTATATTTTTTTAAATCCATAAAGAATGTTTTTTTTATTAATCACTATATTTATTAATCACTATATTTGAGTTTAAATATTTGTTGTAATGTTTGTTCAATCTTTTCTGGGGGATAAGACTGTGTATGGCTTGTTTAAGAAAGGGTGAAACTTGTGTGTAATCTGTAATTTGTATAAAGGCAAAAAGGCTGTTTGAGCAAAGGATGAGTCTCTTAATAATCTACTGGAGAACCATTTTGGGTTTAAGTTTCATTTATGTATGAGTGAAGCTTTTAGTGAGAGGTTTAAAGCTTCAATATTCAATAATTTTAGCCCCACAAACTCATATTCATCATATAAATAGACAAGTTTAATATTTGTCTGGCTTAGCATTCCAAATAAAGTGAAATATAACATTTGCTCATATGATTTTAAAAAAGAGTAGGCAGTGCCTTTAGTCAGTAAACTGTGACAGGACCAAAGAGTTCATCAATGTGATAAGACCATTAGTAAGTAAACTGTGATAGGACCAACGAGTTAATCAATGTGATAGGACCATTAGTCAGTAAACTGTGACAGGACCAAAGTTAATCAATGTGATAGGACCATTAGTCAGTAAACTGTGACAGGACCAAAGAGTTAATCAATGTGATTTTTTCATAAATGGACAAGTATTTACCTCTCCATGGTTGCAGAATCTTATCTATTTTTTCAGATGTGAATGCCAAGTATGTCTACTTCACCATCCGTACATTTTATTGGTAAACTACAAGGTAGTGTAAACACTATTTTTTTATGATCCAATACGTAATATGGTACACTTGTCATAATTATAACAGCCTAGAATGGTATATTAGCAGAATAGAATGGTATGTCTTATGTGGTAGCAGCATAGAATGGTATGTCTTGTGTGGTAGCAGCATAGAATGGTATGTCTTGTGTGGTAGCAGCATAGAATGGTATGTCTTGTGTGGTAGCAGAATGGAATGGTATGTCTTGTGTGGTAGCAGAATGGAATGGTATGTCTTGTGTGGTAGCAGAATAGAATGGTATGTCTTGTGTGGTAGCAAAATAGAATGGTATGTCTTGTGTGGTAGCAAAATATAATGGTATGTCTTGTGTGGTAGCAGCATAGAATGGTATGTCTTGTGTGGTAGCAGCATAGAATGGTATGTCTTGTGTGGTAGCAGAATGGAATGGTATGTCTTGTGTGGTAGCAGAATGGAATGGTATGTCTTGTGTGGTAGCAGCATAGAATGGTATGTCTTGTGTGGTAGCAAAATAGAATGGTATGTCTTGTGTGGTAGCAAAATAGAATGGTATGTCTTGTGTGGTAGCAGCATAGAATGGTATGTCTTGTGTGGTAGCAGCATAGAATGGTATGTCTTGTGTGGTAGCAGCATAGAATGGTATGTCTTGTGTGGTAGCAGAATAGAATGGTATGTCTTGTGTGGTAGCAGAATAGAATGGTATGTCTTGTGTGGTAGCAGCATAGAATGGTATGTCTTGTGTGGTAGCAAAATAGAATGGTATGTCTTGTGTGGTAGCAGAATAGAATGGTATGTCTTGTGTGGTAGCAGAATAGAATAGTATGTCTTGTGTGGTAGCAGCATAGAATGGTATGTCTTGTGTGGTAGCAGAATGGAATGGTATGTCTTGTGTGGTAGCAGAATAGAATGGTATGTCTTGTGCGGTAGCAAAATAGAATGGTATGTCTTGTGTGGTAGCAGCATAGAATGGTATGTCTTGTGTGGTAGCAAAATAGAATGGTATGTCTTGTGTGGTAGCAGCATAGAATGGTATGTCTTGTGTGGTAGCAAAATAGAATGGTATGTCTTGTCTGGTAGCAGAATGGAATGGTATGTCTTGTGTGGTAGCAAAATAGAATGGTATGTCTTGTGTGGTAGCTGAACGGAATACTTTAGTGTTTTTCTGAGGTCGTTGAGAATGTGAAGACATGAGAGGCTGAAGTAGGCTGAGACCTGTGACTGACTGCTGTTAGTTAGGAGTAGCCTAGTGAAAAACATCTGATTACACCCTTAGAAAAAAGGCTTCCAAAAGGGTTCAGTGCGGCGAGATAGGGTTCTACCAACAACTGTTTTGATCAAAATAACTTTAGAAGTCAAGGCAAAGTGGTCGACCTAGAACTTTTAACATCCTAAGAACCAAGGAAAGGTTATTTGATGATTCTTTGGAAGACAAGAAGGGTTCTTTGGAAGACAAGAAGGGTTCTTTGGAAGGCAGGAAGGGTTCTTTGGAAGGCAGGAAGGGTTCTTTGGAAGGCAGGAAGGGTTCTTTGGAAGGCAAGAAGGGTTCTTTGGAAGGCAAGAAGGGTTCTACATAGGACCATATATAATATTTCCCAGCATGCTCTATTGCAGGGAGATTTTCATATTTGTTTGTTTTACTGTAATATCTATGTTTTTGCATTGGTTGATACATTTTATGCTACACAAAGATAAATAACAACGTTTTTTAAACTAATCCAATATGTTAATAGTTGGATGTATTGCACCTGTTACTGAGATGGTTGTTTCAGTTTAGATGATCGAGGTAGTCTCAGTATTCAATTTTCCCTTCCCTGACAGTTATCCTGAATGCAGGTTGCAGGTGATGAACAATTCCACTTGTTGGATGTCCAAACTCTGACTAGATTCCAATAGGAGATACACATCACTTTTCAAGCCAGCATAATGTGACTTGCAGGCCTGATGTGGCCTGTAAACTCTGTTAGGGAATAACTAAGCCCTCAAAGAAAGGCCTTATGATATGTGTAATGTAAATAATTACATTGTAAAGGCTAATAAGGCTCGTGGGTTCTACCAGTTCTTAGAGGGTTCTAGGAAGAACCCTACAAAGATAAAGGGTTTGCATTAGAACCCTTCATATGCGGTACTAGGAAGAAACAGATTATAAAATGATTCTTAGTAGAGTAGATAGAACCATAGTAGAGTAGGTAGAACCATACACAGGGGGTTCTATGAAGAACCCTGCGTAGAGGGTTCTAGGTCCCTCTGCAAAGGGTTCCACCCAGCACCAAGAAGGGTTCCCCATGTAGACAAACCGAAGAACCCTGTACGGTTCTACTTAACTCCTTTTTTTTTTTTTCTAAGAGTGATGCAACATTCTGGTACTCCTGGTTGAAGGCTTCTGGATTTCGTGCTAAATCTCTTCTGATTTCAGGGGGGGGGGGGGGGGGGCTGATCCTATGTAGCAGTCCTACTCTGAGCCACATTATGAGTACAGGCCCAGATCTGTTAAATTACGTAGTATAGTGGTGACATCTCATTCACAGCTCCTCTTGGAAATATAATGTAATTCGTCTGAGAGACCAACAGAGACAGAGCCTGGGTGTTCCTGTGTTACTACTCTAACCAGTCATGGTGTCTGTTAGTCTGTTTGGCCAGCTGTTTTCTCCAAGCGCCCATACCCTAACCCTAATGAAGAAGAGCTGAGGATTATTCAGGAAGTTAAGATCCTCTCTTCTTCTACACATTATTTTTCACCATTGTAAAGCTTTCTTTAAAAAAAAATTATCCCCCTTTCTTGCTTCCTATCCTTCTTTCTCTCTTTCTACCCTCTTTCTCTTTCTTCCCCTCATTCTATCTCCCCCTCTCTTTGTTCCCCTCCCCTCCTTCTCCTCTTCTCCTCCTCTCTTTCTCCCCCCTCTTCTCTCTTTCTCCCCCTCCCCTCCTTCTCTCTTTCTCCCCCCCATGGTTTAACACCGTTAACATTTAGCATTTTTGTGGGTGATTAGCAGTTGTTGTGGCAACCAGGGTGAGCAGTGATGAAAGCAGATGTCAGAGTAATTCACACCGCAGCTTAGCAAAGCTCTTCACCTCTCAGCTCTACACAATGCAGCTCAGCGCCCCAACCGCCTAACTCAACTACAGGAGTGAAACCCCACCGATCAGCTACTGCTTCTCCAGTCGTTCTGTCTCCCAGTGTTACAGCACCCAGCTCCATTAACCCAAAGCTCAGGTCCCCACAACTCCCACCACTTACTGAATTAGTAACAGCCCCCACAGGATCGTCTCCTAATTCGGGAATATCACCCCACAACATCATCTCCTAATGTGGGAATATCACCCCACAGCATCATCTCCTAATGTGGGAATATCACCCCACAGCATCCTCTCCTAATGCGGTAATATCACCCCACAGCATCATCTCCTAATGCGGGAATATCACCCACAGCATCATCTCCTAATGTGGGAATATCACCCCACAGGATCGTCTCCTAATTCGGGAATATCACCCCACAGCATCATCTCCTAATGTGAGAATATCACCCCACAGCATCCTCTCCTAATGCGGTAATATCACCCCACAGCATCATCTCCTAATGCGGGAATATCAACCCACAGCATCCTCTCCTAATGTGGGAATGTCACCCCACAGCATCATCTCCTAATGTGGGAATATCACCCCACAGCATCATCTCCTAATGTGGGAATATCACCCCACAGCATCATCTCCTAATGTGGGAATATCACCCCACAGCATCCTCTCCTAATGCGGGAATATCACCCCACAGCATCATCTCCTAATGCGGGAATATAACCCCACAGCATCATCTCCTAATGCGGGAATATCACCCCACAGCATCCTCTCCTAATGCGGGAATATCACCCCACAGCATCATCTCCTAATGCGGGAATATCACCCCACAGCATCATCTCCTAATGCGGGAATATCACCCCACAGCATCCATACTTTCTCCTGCTCTTCTCTTCCTCCTGCTGTGACCCATTCAGATCCAAAACTGAATTAGCCCATTTTACTCTGATACTTAGAACTCACCTTCTCTCTCCTCCAGTTTACCATGACAACTCTCTCCTCCAGCCTGCCATGACAACTCCCTCGTCCAGCCTGCCATGACAAATCTCTCCTCCAGCCTGTCATGACAACTCTCTCCTCCAGCCTGCAATGACAACTCGCTCCTCCAGCCTGCCATGACAACTCCCTCCTTCAGCCTGCCATGACAACTCTCTCCTCCAGCCTGCCATGACAACTCCCTCCTCCAGCCTGCCATGACAAATCTCTCCTCCAGCCTGTCATGACAACTCTCTCCTCCAGCCTGCAATGACAACTCTCTCCTCCAGCCTGCAATGACAACTCGCTCCTCCAGCCTGCCATGACAACTCCCTCCTTCAGCCTGCCATGACAACTCTCTCCTCCAGCCTGCCATGACAACTCCCTCCTCCAGCCTGCCATGACAAATCTCTCCTCCAGCCTGTCATGACAACTCTCTCCTCCAGCCTGCAATGACAACTCTCTCCTCCAGCCTGCCATGACAACTCCCTCCTCCAGCCTGCCATGACAACTCTCTCCTCCAGCCTGCCATGACAACTCTCTCCTCCAGCCTGCCATGACAACTCTCTCCTCCAGCCTGCCATGACAACTCTCTGCTCCAGCCTGCCATGACAACTCTCTCCTCCAGCCTGCCATGACAACTCTCTCCTCCAGCCTGCCATGTCAGCTCTCTACTCCAGCCTGCCATGACAACTCTACCACTTTCCTCATCTGCTTTCCGGCCCTCTAGTCATACATACAGTAAATTATTGTTCTGAGAGTATTTACATAGCTAGTAAACTCTTGTTCTGAGATTATACACATAGCTACTAAACTGTTGTTCTGAGATTATAAACATAGCTACTAAACTCTTGTTCTGAGATTATACACATAGCTACTAAACTCTTGTTGTGAGTTTATACACATAGCTACTAAACTCTTGTTCTGAGATTATTCACATAGCTACTAAACTCTTTTTCTGAGATTATTCACATAGCTACTAAACTCTTGTTCTGAGATTATTCACATAGCTACTAAACTCTTGTTCTGAGATTATTCACATAGCTACTAAACTCTTGTTCTGAGATTATAAACATAGCTACTAAACTCTTGTTCTGAGATTATAAACATAGCTACTAAACTCTTGTTCTGAGATTATTCACATAGCTACTAAACTCTTGTTCTGAGATTATTCACATAGCTACTAAACTCTTGTTCTGAGATTATAAACATAGCTACTAAACTCTTGTTCTGAGATTATTCACATAGCTACTAAACTCTTGTTCTGAGATTATAAACATAGCTACTAAACTCTTGTTCTGAGATTATTCACATAGCTACTAAACTCTTGTTCTGAGATTATAAACATAGCTACTAAACTCTTGTTCTGAGATTATACACATAGCTACTAAACTCTTGTTCTGAGATTATTCACATAGCTACTAAACTCTTGTTCTGAGATTATAAACATAGCTACTAAACTCTTGTTCTGAGATTATACACATAGCTACTAAACTCTTGTTCTGAGATTATTCACATAGCTACTAAACTCTTGTTCTGAGATTATTCACATAGCTACTAAACTCTTGTTCTGAGATTATAAACATAGCTACTAAACTCTTGTTCTGAGATTATTCACATAGCTACTAAACTCTTGTTCTGAGATTATAAACATAGCTACTAAACTCTTGTTCTGAGATTATAAACATAGCTACTAAACTCTTGTTCTGAGATTATAAACATAGCTACTAAACTCTTGTTCTGAGATTATACACATAGCCATTTAAACCTGTCGAACAAACAGACAACAATAAAAGTATTTACAACTGTTTTGTTACAAATGACACATTGCCTTCTAATTTAATAGTACATTGAGAATGATTATTTCCTAGATTTCTGTTGCTATCTACAGTCTAGATTCAATCCGTAGTGCTGAAGATCCACACTGTAGCATGATTGAAAGGCGAAGGCAATGTTCCTGCGTTTGCGGAGACTTCATTGAAGTAAACGCTTCATTTGTCAAACGGAAATTACCTTTAAATTGAACTTGTCCTATAATGCAGATCTTCAGCAATACAGATTGGACAAGTGCTAGGTCATCTCTAACAATTTAACAACCTGGCTGTGAGAATGACAAACACAGGAAATAACCTTTATCTGTTGATTTATTAACACTGAAACAGAACATCATATTTCTGTTAGATCAGACATGACAATACAGACATCAACTATTATCAGTTTGGTAAAATATCAGTTCAGTATGAAGCTCCCTGTAATCAGGATGACGTCCTGGTTGCAGGTTCTTTAGAGTCAGACATTTTGTGTTTCAGTTGGTCTTTGGTCAAACTTTGTCACCATCAGACATGATAAAACATTACCTAACCAAACTCTACCTACCTTATTGTCCTGTCTTTACTGAACTCCAACATTTACAACAGGGGCTGGGAGGAGGGTATATTACACAAAGAAATAAATAAAATATGCATATAAAAATAGTCTCTTACAAAATATATTCTATTAAACAATGTCAACAACGGGAAAAACGTATTTTGGAATAAGAATGGTTTAGTCTTGGTGGACAGGTAACAAACAGTAAGGCAACAGTCAGTAAAGCTGACCCTCAGTAAACAGTCAATAAGATCAGAGACACAGCCAGTAAGGTTGGTAATCTAAACCCAAGGAAGAGTAGCTGCTGCCTTGGCAGGAACTAATGGGGATCCATAATAAACCCCAGGAAGAGTAGCTGCTGCCTTGGCAGGAACTAATGGGGATCCATAATAAACCCCAGGAAGAGTAGCTGCTGGCTTGGCAGGAACTAATGGGGATCCATAATAAACCCCAGGAAGAGTAGCTGCTGCCTTGGCAGGAACTAATGGGGATCCATAATAAACACCAGGAAGAGTAGCTGCTGCCTTGGCAGGAACTAATGGGGATCCATAATAAACCCCAGGAAGAGTAGCTGCTGCCTTGGCAGGAACTAATGGGGATCCATAATAAACCCCAGGAAGAGTAGCTGCTGCCTTGACAGGAACGGGGATCCATAATAAACCCCAGGAAGACTAGCTGCCGCCTTGGCAGGAACTAATGGGGATCCATAATAAATATAAATACACCCTGACCCTCCAGTTCAGCAGTTAACAATCTTGTAGCTCTTTTTGTCCCAAAACTACTTATTTTATGTGAATCGATCAGATTCACAGAACTAACTCCTTCATCGAGAAGAAGCTGCATCTGATTGGCCGTGGTGTATTCTGTTAAATTAGTTTAAGAACGTTAGATTTTTCAAGTTTGAATGTGATGTAGCTAGTTGCATAAACGTTACAAATCATCTTCCACTCTTACAGTAAGTACATGTCCAGTGTATAAACTTAAGTTCACATAGCTAGCTCCAGTAAATCACAGCGTGTATCATTTCGTTCTATTGTCCAGTTCTGGGCCATTAAAGCAGTGATAAGGGCAGTCTATCATCCGGCTCGAAGGAGCAGCTTGTGACTGAAGGAGCAGGGAGTTTGTACAATAGTAGTCCAGTGTTGTAGTAGTCCAGTAGCACATATAGTACTGTCCTGCTTTGGGTCAACAGAGTAAACAGTATGTCCATGAACAGACCAGAAGATACCATACATCTCTTACTCTCCACTCCTGTCATTGTAACATCCATGTCAGCCACAGACATCCCTATCACTGAAATATGCCCCTCTCTCTCAGACCTGGATTAGGTTGCTGGATTAGGTTCTGGGGAGAGATGTATGAGATAAGATACTAAGGAGACTAGTGAAGTCTCCACCCCCCTAAATGATAAGATACTAAAGAGACTAGTGAAGTCTCCACCCCCCTAAATGATAAGATACTAAGGAGACTAGTGAAGTCTCCACCCCCCTAAATGATAAGATACTAAAGAGACTAGTGAAGTCTCCACCCCCCTAAATGATAAGATACTAAAGAGACTAGTGAAGTCTCCACACCCCTAAATGATAAGATACTAAAGAGAATAGTGAAGTCTCCACACCCCTAAATGATAAGACACTGTAACCCACATATAACTCTTATTTACAGGTGTATACCTCTGTCCTCTCTCTGCAGGTATTACACTTCACATAGCAGCACCAGAGAAAGTTGCAGTTGCACTGCCAGACTCTAGAGTACTGGTGAGTGTCGTAACCTCGTCCACAACACATCAGGTCACAGCCATTAGTCTGTTGGGCTGTTTTGTTACATGACCTCCCGTGGGTACCTATGCTGCCCGTGACCAGGTCAGCCTCGCAGTAGTTAGGGCTCCTCTCTACGTACACCAAGTCTGTGTCCATGGGCTTCCTGTAGGAGTGGGCCTTCTTGACCTTCAGGAAGGTGGGTCGTTTGTGTCGCGTGGCGCGTACCGGTTCTACGTGCACGGCCTGGTTGTACTTGTCCCTCAGCATGTAGCCCAGCTGGCGGAGCATAGGCAGCGTGGTCCAACACGTCCTAGTGGTGCAGGATCCTGACACTCCGTGACAGTTACACTCCACACGCATACTCTTCTCCAGGATCTGGGACACACAGAGAGAGGAACACAGGGTCATATACATTCAATTCACTGTTACTGATACAAACTCAAGCATTTCGCTGCACTTGCAAATCTATGTAAGAGACCAATAAGTTTTGATTTGATTTCAATTTAGACTATGCTTTAGTAAGAGGGATATACAGAAAGAGAGAGAGAGAGAGAGAGAGTGAGAGAGAGAGCAAGAGAGAGAGAGAGAGCGAGAGAGAGAAACTACTAAACAAGACGGATGTGTTAGGACATCCTGATCGAGTGGGTTGACTTGTCAGGTTAGGAGGATCAAATTGAGATATACAGTAGGGTATGGCATTATTACTGTAATATTGAAATATAGGATACAGTATTAGTTGTAACTCTAATAATAACCTGAGGTTTGGAAACATTAAATAACTTATTTACTAAAAAGCAGGGTGCATGTTCCTCAGAAAGTATTCTAGCAGAATATTGTAAACAGTTAAGTATTAGTATACATTATTAGTATTAGCAGTATTGAGTAGCTTGGATGAAAAAATCCAACCAGGAAGTGGGAAATCTGAGGTTTGTAGTTTTTCAGGTCATTGCCTATCAAATATACAGTGTCTATGGGGTCATATTGTACTTCTTAAGGCTTACACTAGATGTCAACAGTCTTCAGAACCTTGTTTTATGCTTCTATGAAGGAGGGGGAAATGAGAACTGAATGAGTCAGAGGTCTGGCAGAGTGCATGGCCTGATCACGCGCGTTCACGTGAGAGGTAGCTTGCGTTCCATTGCAATTCTACAGACAAAGGAATTCTCCGGTTGAAACATTATTGAAGATTTATGTTAAAAACATCCTAAAGATTGATTCTATACATCGTTTGACATGTTTCTACGGACTGTAACGTTACTTTTTTACTTTTCATCTGCTCGCGCCTCATGAATTTGGATTGGGAACTAAATGCGCGAACAAAAATGAGGTATTTGGACATAAATGATGGACTTTATCGAACAAATCAAACATTTATTGTGGAACTGGGATTCCTGGGAGTGCATTCTGATGAAGATCATCAAAGGTAAGTCAATATTTATAATGCTATTTCTGACTTCTGTTGACTGCACAACATGGCGGATATCTGTTTGGCTTGTTTTGTTGTCTGAGCACTGTACTCAGATTATTGCATGTTGTGCTTTTTCGGTAAAGTTTTTTGAAATCTGACGCAGCGGTTGCATTAAGGAGGTATATCTATAATTCCATGTGCATGACTTGTATTTTCATCTACATTTATGATGAGTATTTCTGTTGAATTGATGTGGCTCTGCAAAATCACTGGATGTTTTTGGAACTAGTGAACGTAACGCGCCAATGTAAACTCAGATTTTTTTATATAAATATGAACTTTATCAAACAAAACATACATGTATTGTGTAACATAAAGTCCTATGAGTGTCATCTGATGAAGATCATCAAAGGTTAGTGATTCATTTTCTCTCTATTTTTGCTTTTTGTGACTTCTCTCTTTGGCTGGAAAAATGGCTGTGTTTTTCTGTGACTAGGTGCAGACCTAACATAATCGTTTGGTGTGCTTTCGTCGTAAAGCCTTTTTGAAATTGGACACTGTGGTGGGATTAACAACAAGTTTATTTTAAAATGGTGCAAAATACTTCTATGTTGAGGAATTTTAATTATGAGATTTCTGTTGTTTGAATATGGCGCCCTACACTTTCACTGGCTGTTGTCATATCGATCCCGTTTGCGGGATTCAAGCCATAAGAATTAAAACATTCCAATTGATCTTAAACATTCCAAACGTAGTCAGCAGGATATGTAAGGAATCTCAGTGGCAGGCAATCGCGACATGGTTCAGTCTATAGTATAAAACAACATGGTTCAGTCTACAGTATATAACAACATGGTTCAGTCTACAGTATATAACAACATGGTTCAGTCTACAGTATACAACAACATGGTTCAGTCTACAGTATACAACATGGTTCAGTCTACAGTATACAACATGGTTCAGTCTACAGTATACAACATGGTTCAGTCTACAGTATATAACAACATGGTTCAGTCTACAGTATACAACATGGTTCAGTCTACAGTATACAACAACATGGTTCAGTCTACAGTATATAACAACATGGTTCAGTCTACAGTATATAACAACATGGTTCAGTATACAGTATACAACATGGTTCAGTCTACAGTATACAACATGGTTCAGTCTACAGTATACAACAACATGGTTCAGTCTACAGTATATAACAACATGGTTCAGTCTACAGTATACAACAACATGGTTCAGTCTACAGTATACAACATGGTTCAGTCTACAGTATACAACATGGTTCAGTCTACAGTATACAACATGGTTCAGTCTACAGTATATAACAACATGGTTCAGTCTACAGTATATAACAACATGGTTCAGTCTACAGTATATAACAACATGGTTCAGTCTACAGTATACAACAACATGGTTCAGTCTACAGTATATAACAACATGGTTCAGTCTACAGTATATAACAACATGGTTCAGTCTACAGTATATAACAACATGGTTCAGTCTACAGTATACAACAACATGGTTCAGTCTACAGTATATAACAACATGGTTCAGTCTACAGTATATAACAACATGGTTCAGTCTACAGTATATAACAACATGGTTCAGTCTACAGTATACAACAACATGGATCAGTCTATAGTATACAACATGGTTCAGTCTACAGTATATAACAACATGGTTCAGTCTACAGTATACAACATGGTTCAGTCTACAGTATACAACATGGTTCAGTCTACAGTATACAACAACATGGTTCAGTCTACAGTATACAACAACATGGTTCAGTCTACAGTATAAAACAACATGGTTCAGTCTACAGTATATAACAACATGGTTCAGTCTACAGTATACAACAACATGGTTCAGTCTACAGTATATAACAACATGGTTCAGTCTACAGTATATAACAACATGGTTCAGTCTACAGTATACAACAACATGGTTCAGTCTACAGTATACAACAACATGGTTCAGTCTACAGTATACAACATGGTTCAGTCTTCAGTATACAACATGGTTCAGTCTACAGTATATAACAACATGGTTCAGTCTACAGCATACAACAACATGGTTCAGTCTACAGTATACAACAACATGGTTCAGTCTACAGTATACAACATGGTTCAGTCTACAGTATACAACAACATGGTTCAGTCTACTGTATACAACAACATGGTTCAGTCTACAGTATATAACAACATGGTTCAGTCTACAGCATACAACAACATGGTTCAGTCTACAGTATATAACAACATGGTTCAGTCTACTGTATACAACAACATGGTTCAGTCTACAGTATACAACATGGTTCAGTCTACAGTATATAACAACATGGTTCAGTCTACAGTATACAACAACATGGTTCAGTCTATAGTATAAAACAACATGGTTCAGTCTATAGTATAAAACAACATGGTTCAGTCTACAGTATATAACAACATGGTTCAGTCTACAGCATACAACAACATGGTTCAGTCTACAGTATACAACATGGTTCAGTCTACAGTATACAACAACATGGTTCAGTCTACAGTATACAACAACATGGTTCAGTCTACAGTATAAAACAACATGGTTCAGTCTATAGTATAAAACACATGGTTCAGTCTACAGTATACAACAACATGGTTCAGTCTACAGTATACAACATGGTTCAGTCTACAGTATACAACAACATGGTTCAGTCTACAGTATATAACAACATGGTTCAGTCTACAGCATACAACATGGTTCAGTCTACAGTATATAACATGGTTCAGTCTACAGTATACAACTAGATGGTTCAGTCTACAGTATATAACATGGTTCAGTCTACAGTATACAACAACATGGTTCAGTCTACAGCATACAACATGGTTCAGTCTACAGTATACAACATGGTTCAGTCTACAGTATACAACAACATGGTTCAGTCTACAGTATACAACATGGTTCAGTCTACAGTATACAACAACATGGTTCAGTCTACAGTATATAACAACATGGTTCAGTCTACAGCATACAACAACATGGTTCAGTCTACAGTATACAACATGGTTCAGTCTACAGTATACAACAACATGGTTCAGTCTACAGCATACAACATGGTTCAGTCTACAGTATACAACATGGTTCAGTCTACAGTATACAACAACATGGTTCAGTCTACAGTATACAACATGGTTCAGTCTACAGTATACAACAACATGGTTCAGTCTACAGCATACAACATGGTTCAGTCTACAGTATACAACATGGTTCAGTCTACAGTATACAACAACATGGTTCAGTCTACAGTATATAACAACATGGTTCAGTCTACAGCATACAACATGGTTCAGTCTACAGTATACAACATGGTTCAGTCTACAGTATAAAACAACATGGTTCAGTCTACAGCATACAACAACATGGTTCAGTCTACAGTATACAACATGGTTCAGTCTACAACAACATGGTTCAGTCTACAGCATACAACATGGTTCAGTCTACAGTATACAACATGGTTCAGTCTACAGTATACAACAACATGGTTCAGTCTACAGTATATAACAACATGGTTCAGTCTACAGCATACAACATGGTTCAGTCTACAGTATACAACATGGTTCAGTCTACAGTATAAAACAACATGGTTCAGTCTACAGCATACAACAACATGGTTCAGTCTACAGTATACAACAACATGGTTCAGTCTACAGTATACAACATGGTTCAGTCTACAGTATACAACATGGTTCAGTCTACAGTATAAAACTAGATGGTTCAGTCTACAGTATATAACAACATGGTTCAGTCTACAGCATACAACAACATGGTTCAGTCTACAGTATACCACATGGTTCAGTCTACAGCATACAACAACATGGTTCAGTCTACTGTATACAACAACATGGTTCAGTCTACAGTATACAACATGGTTCAGTCTACAGTATACAACATGGTTCAGTCTACAGTATACAACATGGTTCAGTCTACAGTATACAACAACATGGTTCAGTCTACAGCATACAACATGGTTCAGTCTACAGTATACAACATGGTACAGTCTACAGTATACAACATGGTTCAGTCTACAGTATACAACATGGTTCAGTCTACAGTATACAACATGGTTCAGTCTACAGTATAAAACTAGATGGTTCAGTCTACAGTATATAACAACATGGTTCAGTCTACAGCATACAACAACATGGTTCAGTCTACAGTATACCACATGGTTCAGTCTACAGCATACAACAACATGGTTCAGTCTACTGTATACAACAACATGGTTCAGTCTACAGTATACAACATGGTTCAGTCTACAGTATACAACATGGTTCAGTCTACAGTATACAACATGGTTCAGTCTACAGTATACAACATGGTTCAGTCTACAGTATATAACAACATGGTTCAGTCTACAGCATACAACAACATGGTTCAGTCTACAGTATACAACATGGTTCAGTCTACAGTATACAACAACATGGTTCAGTCTACAGTATACAACAACATGGTTCAGTCTACAGTATATAACAACATGGTTCAGTCTACAGCATACAACATGGTTCAGTCTACAGTATACAACATGGTTCAGTCTACAGTATAAAACAACATGGTTCAGTCTACAGCATACAACAACATGGTTCAGTCTACAGTATACAACATGGTTCAGTCTACAACAACATGGTTCAGTCTACAGCATACAACATGGTTCAGTCTACAGTATACAACATGGTTCAGTCTACAGTATACAACAACATGGTTCAGTCTACAGTATATAACAACATGGTTCAGTCTACAGCATACAACATGGTTCAGTCTACAGTATACAACATGGTTCAGTCTACAGTATAAAACAACATGGTTCAGTCTACAGCATACAACAACATGGTTCAGTCTACAGTATACAACAACATGGTTCAGTCTACAGTATACAACATGGTTCAGTCTACAGTATACAACAACATGGTTCAGTCTACAGTATAAAACTAGATGGTTCAGTCTACAGTATATAACAACATGGTTCAGTCTACAGTATACAACAACATGGTTCAGTCTACAGTATACAACATGGTTCAGTCTACAGTATACAACATGGTTCAGTCTACAGTATATAACATGGTTCAGTCTACAGTATACAACATGGTTCAGTCTACAGTATACAACATGGTTCAGTCTACAGTATACAACATGGTTCAGTCTACAGTATACAACATGGTTCAGTCTACAGTATATAACAACATGGTTCAGTCTACAGCATACAACAACATGGTTCAGTCTACAGCATACAACATGGTTCAGTCTACAGTATACAACATGGTTCAGTCTACAGTATACAACATGGTTCAGTCTACAGCATACAACAACATGGTTCAGTCTACAGCAGTGGTCACCAACCAGTCGATCGTGATCAACTTGTCAATCTCCAAGGCATTTCTAGTCTATCACCAAGCCTTTCTGTAAAAAACCTGATGGCAGGAACTAATGGGGGATCCATAATAAACATCAGGAAGAGTAGCTGCTGCCTTGGCAGGAACTAATAGGGATCCCTAATAAACCCCAGGAAGAGTCGCTGCTGCCTTGGCAGGAACTAATGGGGATCCATAATAAACCCCAGGAAGAGTCGCTGCTGCCTTGGCAGGAACTAATGGGGATCCATAATAAACCCCAGGAAGAGTAGCTGCTGCCTTGGCAGGAACTAATGGGGATCCATAATAAACCCCAGGAAGAGTAGCTGCTGCCTTGGCAGGAACTAATGGGGATCCATAATAAACCCCAGGAAGAGTAGCTGCTGCCTTGGCAGGAACTAATGGGGATCCATAATAAACCCCAGGAAGAGTAGCTGCTGCCTTGGCAGGAACTAATGGGGATCCATAATAAATTAAAATACTTTCATTCATATATTTTCAGCAGGTAAGGGTGCTCTCGGGTGGCTAGATGTACTTTACTATTCGGCCATGCTCCTTATAGGACACATCACTGCACACTGTACTCCTGAGTCAACTGAATTTAACACATCTAGCATTCAGTCATATGGTCTTACACATTAGATTTTCTTTCTATTTCCTGTCCAGTCATATGGTCTATCACATTAGATGTTCTTTCTATTTCCTGTCCAGTCATATGGTCTATCACATTAGATGTTCTTTCTATTTCCTGTCCAGTCATATGGTCTTACGCATTAGATGTTCTTTCTATTTCCTGTCCAGTCATATGGTCTATCACATTAGATGTTCTTTCTATTTCCTGTCCAGTCATATGGTCTATCACATTAGATGTTCTTTCTATTTCCTGTCCAGTCATATGGTCTATCACATTAGATGTTCTGTCTATTTCCTGTCCAGTCATATGGTCTATCACATTAGATGTTCTTTCTATTTCCTGTCCAGTCATATGGTCTTACGCATTAGATGTTCTTTCTATTTCCTGTCCAGTCATATGGTCTATCACATTAGATGTTCTTTCTATTTCCTGTCCAGTCATATGGTCTATCACATTAGATGTTCTTTCTATTTCCTGTCCAGTCATATGGTCTATCACATTAGATGTTCTTTCTATTTCCTGTCCAGTCATATGGTCTTACGCATTAGATGTTCTTTCTATTTCCTGTCCAGTCATATGGTCTATCACATTAGATGTTCTTTCTATTTCCTGTCCAGTCATATGGTCTATCACATTAGATGTTCTTTCTATTTCCTGTCCAGTCATATGGTCTATCACATTAGATGTTCTGTCTATTTCCTGTCCAGTCATATGGTCTATCACATTAGATGTTCTTACATTTTTTTCTTGAAGGTAGATTTATTTTTTGCCTGTGAAATATGGATTGGTAAAGAGTTCCATTCAACTATGGCTCGATATAAAACTGTAGATTTAAGGCCATTTGTCCTTGGCTTGGGTTTTCTTAGATGCCTTGAATTTACCTGTCTGGTTTGGTGGTTACGCGTGTTGCTAGTATGTACTAACTGGACTGACAAATACTGTTTAAAAAAAATCAAATACAACATTCCTAAAGAAACTCAGAAGATTAGATAGTAATTTGTTTTTAAAGTGAAGCCATGAGAGATTCTGATGCTTTGGATAATATTCATACCTTGACCTGTTTTGAGCTATGAAGAGATAATCTGGCAGCCCTGTTTTGAGGCATTTGGAGCTTTTTTATATCTTTGCTGCAGATCATATAACTGGACAGTACTCTAAGTGTGATAGGACCAGGGACAGTACTCTAAGTGTGATAGGACCAGGGACAGTACTCTAAGTGTGATAGGACCAGGGACAGTACTCTAAGTGTGATAGGACCAGGGATTGGCCATATAACTGGACAGTACTCTAAGTGTGATAGGACCAGGGATTGGCCATATAACTGGACAGTACTCTAAGTGTGATAGGACCAGGGATTGACCATATAACTAGACAGTATTCTAAGTGTGATAGGACCAGAGACAGTACTCTAAGTGTGATAGGACCAGGGACAGTACTCTAAGTGTGATAGGACCAGGGATTGACCATATAACTGGACAGTACTCTAAGTGTGATAGGACCAGGGACAGTACTCTAAGTGTGATAGGATCAGGGATTGACCATATAACTGGACAGTACTCTAAATGTGATAGGATTAGGGATTGACCATATGACTGGACAGTTCTCTAAGTGTGATAGGACCAGGGATTGACCAGATAACTGGACAGTATTCTAAGTGTGATAGGACCAGGGATTGACCATATAACTGGACAGTATTCTAAGTGTGATAGGACCAGGGATTGAAAATATAACTGGGCAATCCCTTTTAGAGGTTGGTAGTCTAGTCTCTCTGCATTCTCTCTCTTTCTGACTCTGTCTCCATCTCTCTTCAGTCTGTCTCCATCTCTCTTTTTGTCTGTCTCCATCTATCTCATTCAGTCTGTCTCCATCTCTCTCTTTCAGTCTGTCTCCATCTCTCTTCAGTCTGTCTCCATCTCTCTTTCAGTCTGTCTCCATCTCTCTCTTTCAGTCTGTCTCCGTATCTCTTTCAGTCTGTCTCCATCTCTCTCTTTCAGTCTGTTTCCATCTCTCTCTTTCAGTCTGTTTCCATCTCTCTCTTTCAGTCTGTCTCCATCTATCTCTTTCAGTCTGCCTCCATCTCCCTTCAGTCTGTCTCCATATCTCTCTTCAGTCTGTTTCCATCTCTCTCTTTCAGTCTGTCTCCATCTCTCTTTCAGTCTGTCTGCATCTCTCTCTTCAGTCTGTCTCCATCTCTCTCTTTCAGTCTGTCTCCACCTCTCTCTTTCAGTCTGTCTCCATCTATCTCATTCAGTCTGTCTCCATCTCTCTTCAGTCTGTCTCCATCTCTCTCTTTCAGTCTGTCTCCATCTCTCTCTTTCAGTCTGTCTCCATCTCTCTTTCAGTCTGTCTCCATCTCTCTCTTTCAGTCTGTCTCCATCTCTCTCTTTCAGTCTGTCTCCACATCTCTTTTAGTCTGTCTCCACCTCTCTCTTCAGTCTGTCTCCACCTCTCTCTTTCAGTCTGTCTCCACCTCTCTCTTCAGTCTGTCTCCATCTCTCTCTTTCAGTCTGTCTCCACATCTCTCTTTCAGTCTGTCTCCATCTCTCTCTTTCAGTCTGTCTCCACATCTCTCTTTCAGTCTGTCTCCATCTCTCTCTTTCATTCTACCCCCCATCCACTGAATGACATTATCTCTCTCCTTCCCAGACAGAAGCCGCTCCCTTTTTATTCATTACACTATTTCTCTCTCTCTCATTAACGATTCCATTCTCCCATTTCTCATATCCCCCCTCCTCCCCCTGTCTCTCTCTACCCTCACACTGTTCTTAATTATTGCATTCCCCCTTCTCCCCCCCATCTCTCCCTCTCTCCACCCATTTTGGGGCGGCAGGTAGCCTAGTGGTTCGAGCGTTGGGCCAGTAATTGAAAAATCGCAAGATCAAATCCCCGAGCTGACAAGGTAAAAATCTGTCGTTCTGCCCCTGAACAAGACAGTTAACCCACTGTTCCTAGGCCCTCATTGAAAATAAGAATTTGTTCTTAACTGACTTGCCTAGTTAAATAAAGGTAAAATAAAAATATCCCCTTCTCTTGCTCGCTCACCTCTCTCTCTCTCTGTTCTTAATGATTACATCCCCCCTCCTCTCATATCCCCCTCCCTGTCTATCTCTCGCTCTTCTACCCTCACCCTATTCTTAATGATTCCATTCCCCCTCCTCTCATATCCCCCTCCCTGTCTATCTCTCGCTCTTCTACCCTCACCCTATTCTTAATGATTCCATTCCCCCTCCTCTCATATCCCCCTCCCTGTCTATCTCTCGCTCTTCTACCCTCACCCTATTCTTAATGATTCCATTCCCCCTCCTCTCATATCCCCCTCCCTGTCTATCTCTCGCTCTTCTACCCTCACCCTATTCTTAATGATTCCATTCCCCCTCCTCTCATATCCCCCTCCCTGTCTATCTCTCGCTCTTCTACCCTCACCCTATTCTTAATGATTCCATTCCCCCTCCTCTCATATACCCCTCCCTGTCTATCTCTCGCTCTTCTACCCTCACCCTATTCTTAATGATTACATTCCCCCTCCTCTCATATACCCCTCCCTGTCTATCTCTCGCTCTTCTACCCTCACCCTATTCTTAATGATTACATTCCCCCTCCTCTCATATCCCCCTCCCTGTCTATCTCTCGCTCTTCTACCCTCACCCTATTCTTAATGATTACATTCCCCCTTCTCTCCCCTCCCTCACTCCCCCCACCCTCCTCCCCTCAGACAGGCTGGAGTCAGGTGGGTAATCATCAGAAGCCCTGCGAGCACAGCAGCTTAGTATGGTAATGCCTCAGACTCCTGAGAAACACTACATTCATGGAGCTGATTGAAGCTACATTGAAGCTACATGCCCATGAATATATTGTTGTCAGTTTAACATTCAGACCCCCTGGAAGCTCAAGTAGGAAGACAGTCGCAGACACAAGCTCAACGCCCTTTTATGTCATCAAAGCTATGCTCTGTCCCAGAGCAATGACTTGACCAGTCTGGGCCCAGATGACAGACTACACTGAGAAATACTGGGTATGCATGATGATTCTAATGATGACAAATTACAGGACAGGGATTCTCAGATCATTAACCTAGCTTAGTGCCAGTCTTGATGTGTCACAAAAGCCCTGGTACAGTGCCTTGCGAAAGTATTCGGCCCCCTTGAACTTTGCGACCTTTTGCCACATTTCAGGCTGCAAACATAAAGATATAAAACTGTATTTTTTTGTGAAGAATCAACAACAAGTGGGACACAATCATGAAGTGGAACGACATTTATTGGATATTTCAAACTTTTTTAACAAATCAAAAACGGAAAAATTGGGCGTGCAAAATAATTCAGCCCCCTTAAGTTAATACTTTGTAGCGCCACCTTTTGCTGCGATTACAGCTGTAAGTCGCTTGGGGTATGTCTCTATCAGTTTTGCACATCGAGAGACTGACATTTTTTCCCATTCCTCCTTGCAAAACAGCTCTTCTTTCCACAGATTCTCGATTGGATTCAGGTCTGGACTTTGACTTAGCCATTCTAACACCTGGATATGTTTATTTTTGAACCATTCCATTGTAGATTTTGCTTTATGTTTTGGATCATTGTCTTGTTGGAAGACAAATCTCCGTCCCAGTCTCAGGTCTTTTGCAGACTCCATCAGGTTTTCTTCCAGAATGGTCCTGTATTTGGCTCCATCCATCTTCCCATCAATTTTAACCATCTTCCCTGTCCCTGCTGAAGAAAAGCAGGCCCAAACCATGATGCTGCCACCACCATGTTTGACAGTGGGGATGGTGTGTTCAGGGTGATGAGCTGTGTTGCTTTTACGCCAAACATAACGTTTTGCATTGTTGCCAAAAAGTTCAATTTTGGTTTCATCTGACCAGAGCACCTTCTTCCACATGTTTGGTGTGTCTCCCAGGTGGCTTGTGGCAAACTTTAAACGACACTTTCTCTGGATATCTTTAAGAAATGTCTTTCTTCTTGCCACTCTTCCATAAAGGCCAGATTTATGCAATATACGACTGATTGTTGTCCTATGGACAGAGTCTCCCACCACAGCTGTAGATCTCTGCAGTTCATCCAGAGTGATCATGGGTCTCTTGGCTGCATCTCTGATCAGTCTTCTCCTTGTATGAGCTGAAAGTTTAGAGGGACGGACAGGTCTTGGTAGATTTGCAGTGGTCTGATACTCCTTCCATTTCAATATTATCGCTTGCATAGTGCTCCTTGGGATGTTTAAAGCTTGGGAAATATTTTTGTATCCAAATCCGGCTTTAAACTTCTTCACAACAGTATCTCGGACCTGCCTGGTGTGTTCCTTGTTCTTCATGATGCTCTCTGCGCTTTTAACGCACCTCTGAGACTATCACAGTGCAGGTGCATTTATACGGAGACTTGATTACACACAGGTGGATTGTATTTATCATCATTAGTCATTTAGGTCAACATTGGATCATTCAGAGATCCTCACTGAACTTCTGGAGAGAGTTTGCTGCACTGAAAGTAAAGGGGCTGAATAATTTTGCACGCCCAATTTTTCAGTTTTTGATTTGTTAAAAAAGTTTGAAATATCCAATAAATGTCGTTCCACTTCATGATTGTGTCCCACTTGTTGTTGATTCTTCACAAAAAAATACAGTTTTATATCTTTATGTTTGAAGCCTGAAATGTGGCAAAAGGTCGCAAAGTTCAAGGGGGCCGAATACTTTCGCAAGGCACTGTACCTGGTGGCAGCACCCAGCATAGCGCCAGTCTAGATGGGCCAAAAAAAGCCTGGTGCCAGTCTGGAGGGTACCTGGTGTCAGTCTGGAGGGTACCTGGTGCCAGTCTGGAGGGTACCTGGTGCCAGTCTGGAGGGTACCTGGTGCCAGTCTGGAGGGTACCTGGAGTCAGTCTGGAGGGTACCTGGTGTCAGTCTGGAGGGTACCTGGTGTCAGTCTGGAGGGTACCTGGTGTCAGTCTGTAGGGTACCTGGTGCCAGTCTGTAGGGTACCTGGTGCCAGTCTGGAGGGTACCTGGTGTCAGTCTGTAGGGTACCTGGTGTCAGTCTGTAGGGTACCTGGTGCCAGGACCCAGCATAGTGCCAGTCTGGAGGATACCTGGTGCCAGGACCCAGCATAATGCCAGTCTGGAGGGTACCTGGTGCCGGCATAGTGTCAGTCTGGAAGGTACCTGGTGCCAGGACCCAG